>NC_056436.1:71910470-72145470 GCF_018296145.1 Oncorhynchus tshawytscha | reverse complement strand
GCTATATAGGGAATAGGATAAATAGGGAATAGGATATATAGGGAATATAATATATAGGGAATAGGATATATAGGGAATAGGATATATAGGGAATATAATATATAGGGAATAGGATATATAGGGAATATAATATATAGGGAATAGGATATATAGGGAATAGGATATATAGGGAATAGGATATATAGGGAATAGGATATATAGGGAATATAATATATAGGGAATAGGATATATAGGGAATATAATATATAGGGAATAGGATATATAGGGAATAGGATATATAGGGAATAGGATATATAGGGAATAGGCTATATAGGGAATAGGATATATAGGGAATATGTTAAATGGGGAATAGTCTATATAGGGAATAGGCTATATAGGATATATAGGGAATAGGATATATAGGGAATAGGCTATATAGGGAATATGATATATAGGGAATATGATATATAGGTAATAGGCTATATAGGGAATAGGCTATATAGGATATATATGGAATAGGATATATAGGGAATATACTATATAGGGAATAGGATATATAGGGAATAGGCTATATAGGGAATATGTTAAATTGTGAATATAGGGAATTTTCTGGATTTTTTTTTTTTTCATTTAGTCTGTCATAGTTGAAGTGTACCTATGATGGAAAATTACAGGCCTCTCTCATCTTTTTAAGTGGGAGAACTTGCACAATTGGTGGCTGACTAAATACTTTTTTGCCCACCTGTATAGGGAATAGGCTTTGTAGGGAATAGGCTATATAGGATATATATGGAATAGGATATACAGCGGGGGAAAAAAGCATTTAGTCAGCCACCAATTGTGCAAGTTCTCCCACTTAAAAAGATGAGAGAGGCCTGTAATTTTCATCATAGGTACACTTCAACTATGACAGACAATTTTTTTTTTTAATCCAGAAAATCACATTGTAGGATTTTTTATGAATTTATTTGCAAATTATGGTGGAAAATAAGTATTTGGTCAATAACAAAAGTTTATCTCAATACTTTGTTATATACCTTTTGTTGGCAATGACAGAGGTCAAACGTTTTCTGTAAGTCTTCACAAGGTTTTCACACACTGTTGCACAATTGGTGGCTGACTAAATACTTTTTTTGCCCCACTGTATAGGCTAAATAGGGAATAGGCTAAATAGGGAATAGGCTATATAGGGAATAGGATATATAGGGAACAGGATATATTGGGAATAGGCTATATAGGGAATAGGATATATAGGATAAATATGGAATAGGATATATAGGGAATAGGCTAAATAGGGAATAGTATATATAGGGAATAGGCTATATAGGGAATAGACTACATAGGGAATAGGATATATTGGGAATAGGCTATATAGGGAATAGGATATATAGGATAAATAGGGAATAGGATATATAGGGAATAGGCTAAATAGGGAATAGTATATATAGGGAATAGGCTATATAGGGAATAGACTACATAGGGAATAGGATATATAGGGAATCGCCTAAATAGGCTAAATAAGGAATAGGGAATAGGCTATATCGGGAATAGGATATATAGGGAATAGGCTATATAGGGAATAGGCTAAATAGGGAATAGACCATATAGGGAATAGGCTATATAGTGAATAGGGTAATAGGGTATACAGGGAATAGGGTATATAGGGAATATGGTGCCATTTGGGACACACAGAGTATACTGCTACTACAGTGGAGGATAGGGCTTACCTCTATTTCATACCAGGGTTCACAAGGTACTTGAGGTGCTTAAAGTACTTGAATTTGGCACTCTGAAATTCAAGTACTGGAATACCTTGAAAATCAGACGTTTTCTCAAGTTGATACTTGAAAAGTACTTGAATTAAAATGAGAGGAGAACAGAAAATGATCAACTATTTTAACATGAAAAACATTACAAAAATGTATTGGTCCTGCGAATACATTTCCAGGCAGACTACAGAGTTTTATTTCCTCATGTGTTTTGTGCTGTGTTTGCCAGGGGAGCTCGCTCATTCCACCCACACTGCCACTCAGCCCAGGCAGGTACAGAACTGACTGATTAGGTGCCACCAAAAAAATCGATAGCTAAAATGTTAGGCAAATGTAGATACAAGCCTGCCTGGCAAGATATTGATGTTTATGAATGGGTTTTGCCAGACCCAGCCTGGGATGTAGTGGAGGATAAACACACCTTTTTATTTGTGAAATAGTGTTTACGCACCTTTTTATTTAGTTAATTATCATTATTTCACTTATTACTATTATTATTGCTCAACGCTCAGAAGGCTTCTTAATCTGAGTTCTAATAGTTGATCAATGCTCAGAAGGCTTCTTAATCTGAGTTCTAATAGTTGATCAATGCTCAGAAGGCTTCTTAATCTGAGTTCTAATAGTTGATCAATGCTCAGAAGGCTTCTTAATCTGAGTTCTAATAGTTGATCAATGCTCAGAAGGCTTCTTAATCTGAGTTCTAATAGTTGATCAATGCTCAGAAGGCTTCTTGATCTGAGTTCTAATTGTTGATCAACGGTCAGAAGGCTTCTTGATCTGAGTTCTAATAGTTGATCAATGCTCAAAAGGCTTCTTGATCTGAGTTCTAATAGTTGATCAATGCTCAGAAGGCTTCTTGATCTGAGTTCTAATAGTTGATCAATGCTCAGAAGGCTTCTTGATCTGAGTTCTAATAGTTGATCAATGCTCAGAAGGCTTCTTGATCTGAGTTCTAATAGTTGATCAATGCTCAAAAGGCTTCTTGATCTGAGTTCTAATAGTTGATCAATGCTCAAAAGGCTTCTTGATCTGAGTTCTAATAGTTGATCAATGCTCAGAAGGCTTCTTGATCTGAGTTCTAATAGTTGATCAATGCTCAGAAGGCTTCTTGATCTGAGTTCTAATAGTTGATCAATGCTCAGAAGGCTTCTTGATCTGAGTTCTAATAGTTGATCAATGCTCAAAAGGCTTTTTGATCTGAGTTCTAATAGTTGATCAATGCTCAGAAGGCTTCTTGATCTGAGTTCTAATAGTTGATCAATGCTCAAAAGGCTTCTTGATCTGAGTTCTAATAGTTGATCAATGCTCAAAAGGCTTCTTGATCTGAGTTCTAATAGTTGATCAATGCTCAGAAGGCTTCTTGATCTGAGTTCTAATTGCGCCTACCTCTGCGAACGAGTGGAATCATGAATGATTAATGTATGCTCATTATGTTCGCCTGCTCCCCCGGATTTGCCTTGTTAGCAGTGCATTCGCCACTCTGTCCAATGGGAAACTCCGCACACGACATAGACCGAGAGGTGAAACGAACTACCTCAATCCAGACCTATAGTGGAAAGTAGCGAGACGCCACTGACAATGGGAATTCATTTAACATACCTCAACTTCATACCCCCCCCCCGACTCTCGGAGAATGAGTGTACAACCGGTAAATAGTCACTGATATGTTAGTCAGATGTCTAGCTAGCTAGATTGCCCAAGGGCTCTGGTCATTAGCCAGCTAGCTAGCTATAACTAAGTGGCCAGAAGGATGAAGTTAGAAGCTAACGTTGCACGGAATCTGACCTCAGCAGACCTGAGCAGGAGCAGTTGACTGAAATTAAGCTAGCTATAATCAAAAGAGTTCTCTTAACAAAATACCTTTTCTTTAATAGAGAGTAGTGAGACAGACAGTGGTGAGTCAGGCTGCAATGAAAGAGGCAAAGGAGATAGACAGAGAGAGGAAGCATTGAAGCCAGCAGGGAGAGAGATTAGTAGTACAATGGTTCCCAAACTTGGGGTCCGAGACTGATGTGGGATCCCCTAAAATGTAAGTAGGGTCTGAGAGAGTCTTTAATCTTATCAAACACATTAATAACTTGTTTCTCTTCAAATGGGTGTAGAATACAACATTTTAGAATCAACTAAGGGCCTTTTACTCTGTTGGAATTCACTTTCATGTCATTATGTGTTGGGACAGCCTGTGGGACCTAAAATTGTGTGAAATATGAAGACAATTTCAATGTAAAGACAATTTAATATTATTATTTACTCTGAACAAAAACATACAACAATTTCCAAGATTCACTGAGTTACAGTTCTTATAAAGAAATCAGTCAACATCATCGGTCCTGACTTACCACTCATGTATGTAGTAAATAAGTAGTGAAACACGTATTATTGAGTAGAACTTGTGAGGTGGGGATGAATAGTAAGTAGCTGTTTTTTTTCATGAGGTTGTGGCGATATACTGCCATCTGGTGGCGACTAGAAATAATTGCATAATAGGAACTATAGCAAATTGATGGTCCTTGAAAATATACATCAGTACTTGAAAAAGTACTTGCCACTGTCTGTATGAACCCTGTATACTGTATTTATTTGTATGCGTATTTCTGCATTGTCATGATGTAGGGTGTATTTTGCTGCTAAATTAGACTAGACTACCAAGAGGGAGCTTACTGCTTTGGGCTTATAGCTTGTTATCTATTGATAATCCATAAGGACTTCTCTGTCAGCTTGTGGTTAAGGATATTTCAGGAAAAAAGCTATCTTCTGAGCTACAGTGTAGCTTTGGTTCTCTACCACCACCAGATAGATTTTTGCATAGATGAATAGAGGCTTATGTTGGTGTAAAACTCAAAAGGTGAAATTTTATAACGTACATGTAAGTGGCTGCGTCCTATAAATCATGACTGTGTTCCTAATCTCCAATCAATGCAGGCCATCTGGCCAGGCCTGGCCATCCCAGGACTGTATTGTGAGAGGAGAAATAGATTTTCTGTCCCTGGGGTGTTTTATGAAACCCTGGGAAAAAGCATGCCAACTGAGGTCAGATTCATTGGCCAGCCTGCAAACAACCACTTTGTATACGTCCCAAATGGTATCCTATTCCTTTCATAGTGCACTACTTTTGACCGGGGCCCTGTAGTAGAGGGAATAGGGTGACATTTGGAACACAACGTATATCTCATTATGTAATGGTAACCTGATCTAATACATTGATATGTATACTAATACTGTGGATGTCTCTATGTGTCCACATCTCACTACTGTGTTTTGTGGGTGTTATTTTTGGTAAAATGGTCCAGAGGGGGTTTATGATTTTGTTGTATGTTTTTCTTAAAGACCGTGGACAGGCCAAAGGACTGGTATAAGTCCATGTTCAAGCAGATTCACGTGGTACAAAAACCAGGTAAGAGCTCATTTCCATAATATCTTCAAGATGTAGTTCCACCTAATCCATCTCTCCACTTGGCCAGTCCCTGAGGAGAAGGGATTCTAAATGGGATAGTTATAGTGCTACAGTGACATTGGCCTACATTGAACTACATACATACATACATACATACATACATACATACATACATACATACATACATACATACATACATACATACATACATACATACATACATACATACATACATACATACATACATACATACATACATACATACATACATACATACATACATACATACATACATACATAGAGAGAGGGGGGGGGGGATGACAACAGCTGACTATTTGACAATAGAGCAGCTTTTCTCAGCAGTCTGCAGCTTAGAGAAATGTCATTACTGGGAATCTGACAGTGCAGTTCCTGCATAATGTGAGCCAGCTAGTACTGACCCCACAGGGATTACACAGGTCAGGGGTCACACACATTGACAACAATGACATACAACCATATGCTTCATATTTGTTTTCATTATTTCAGCAATACCTGCACACACTGCATTGGTGGTGCCTTTTGTAATACCCATATTGCATTTGAAGATGTGTTATGAGCAGTCAATTGGCTCCTTATAGCAGCCTATACAAATATGATAATTCCTGTAATATATTCATAATGCATTACACATAGATGGTGTTGCCATTATCTTTGACCACATGTAGAATAGCTTAAGAAATGAATCACTGTATGAAAACAAACTAAACAGTCATTGCTTTTACACGATGAGTTGCAGTGCACAGCTAATCATCCTACTTTGGTGTTTATCACAGAAAATGAAAATATAATATAATACCACCCACACAGTAGTGAATACCGGTAAGAAATGTATTATTTCATCACATGAATCACACATGAATCAAAAGTCTGTGTGCTGAGTGCCTGGAATATGATAGAGATACATATGTCATACAAATTTCACCTTTGAATTCATGCCTACATTCTGGATTGCATCTGTTGGATGCATCTGTCACACGCATCTGTTGTTATTACAGATAGACATCATCGCTCAGCCCCAGACTATCGGCCAGCCAAGTCCTTGCAGACCCATGCTCCGCCCCAGACCCACACGTACCGGCCAATGACCAAGAGTGTGTCTGACAACAGCACGTGCAATGTCTTCAGGAACACAAATTCCTTAACCTCGCCCTCACCCATGCCCCCCACACCCCCTCCCATACTCTCATCGGCACATGTTCGAGAAAGGGAGCGCGAGAGGGACAGAGGCACAATAGACAGAGGCACGGTAGACAAGTAAGACAAAATTATTTTAAAATTCCTTTCAAGGGCCTCCCGAGTGGCAGCGATCTAAGGTACTGCATCGCAGTGCTTGAGGCGTCACTACAGACCCGGGTTCGATCCCAGACTATGTCACAACCGTCCGTGACCAGGAGTCCCATAGGGCAGCGCACAATTGGCCCAGCGTTGTCCGGGTTAGGGGAGGGTTTGGCCGGGGGGGCTTTACTTGGCTCATCACGCTCTAGCGACTCCTTGTGGCGGGCCGGACGCCTGCAGGCTGACTCCGGTCGCCAGTTGAGCAGTGTTTCATCTGATACACTGGTGCGGCTTGCTTCCTGGTTAAGGAGCGTGGTTTGGTGGGTCATGTTTCGGAGGACGCATGACTCGACCTTCGCATCTCCCTAGCCTGTTGGAGAGTTGCCGCGATGAGACAAGATTGAAATTGGGAGGAAAAAGGGGGTAAAATACATTAATTGAAATGATTTAGCATGGTAACTTTTGGAACAAGTGGGCCACTGCATAATAAAATGTCTCTGTATCCTTTAACAAGAAACCAATATGGACCCCCTGACAGAAAGGTGGACACCAGGAAATATCGTGCAGAACCTCGGAGCATCTTCGACTATGAACCTGGGAAATCCTCAATTTTGGAGCAGGAGAGACAGGTAAGACCAGTCACTCGCCACTAAACTAATCCCAGCAAACCGAAATTGGTTCTGTGAAAGTTTCCAGAACATTCGTTAGGTTGCTGTAAATGCTCTCATAACACAAATATTGTCTAGTTGTGCTGATTATTTATATAATGTTTGAATAAAACATTCAGCTGATGTTGCAAGAACGTTCTTTACCTGGAAACGTTTGGGGAGTGTTCTGTGGTGGTTGTTACAGATGATGTGTAGAACATTTTAGTGAAAGTTAGGAGAACACTCCAAGGATATTTCATTCAAAACATATTTTAAAAAGTGTTAGAAAAAAACATTATTTCAGTGTATACAGACCTCAACTGATGTATGGAACCATTTTAAAACTACCTATGTTGGTTTAGATACAAGCATCATGAAGCCTCTAACATAATCAATTATTTTAATGTTTTTGGGATGTTGTCATCCTAATATTAGATAAAAACCCTAACTAGAACTTAATGGGAATCTTAGCTAATGTTTAGGCATTGTCCCTGGTTTGCTGGGATGACATTTGAACTCAACTAAATTACCCTTGTTGAAATCACTCCTCCTAGCAGGTAATTAGCAGTGGACTGTTTCAGCAGCAGACCATGTGCCCTGCAGGGTTCATCTCATTAGCTGAGTGGTTTGAAATGCACCATTGTTCTGAGCCACTTACGTGGAACAGAAACATAGTTTATTTTGTGGCAGTATTTCATTTCAGTGGCAGTGTAATTAGACTACCAAAGGTATTTATTGTTTTCCTCTTTCCAGTAGGGGAGAGTGGGGTAAGTTTAGCCATGTTTTACATTCAGCATCACTCCGTCAAGGGAAATATAATATTATTTCCAACAATGATATCTACATATATTTCAGGATGTTGTCTATCCTTGGAAATAATTCAGAATTCATGTAAATATTGCAGTTTTTAAAACATAGGTTGTCCATTAAAAGTGGTCTCTTGGGACAACTTACTCTGGGTATGGGGTAAGTTGACCCGCGAGACAGGGTAAGTTAAGCTGCCTACACATTTCTGTACTGAATTAAATATTACCACTACCTTTTTAAAACCATATCTATTTTTATTTCCCAAACACAATTCAACACAAACACAATTCAGCACATTCACAATCACTGTTTTTGCCTTTTAATAATTTTTAATATTGTTTATTAACAAAGGCTTAACACCGAACAAACACTTTGTACTTTAAACACTTTAAAACATAGGCCAGGCACTGTCATTACCTCATAGCCAGGTCGTCATTGTAAATAAGAATATGTTCTTAATGAACTTACCTGTATAAATAAAGGTGAAATATATATTTTTAAATATCCCAGCGATAATGCCTTGCATTACGCATGGGAAGAAAACGCTTCAATTTGCTCAACTTGCCTTTGGCTCAACTTTACCCTGTGGCCATAGGCTCAACTTTACCCTGTGGCCATAGGCTCAACTTTACCCTGTGGCCATAGGCTCAACTTTACCCTGTGGCCATAGGCTCAACTTTACCCTGTGGCCATAGGCTCAACTTTACCCTGTGGCCATAGGCTCAACTTTACCCTGTGGCCATAGGGTTTAGATACAAGCATCATGAAACCTCTTAACACAATAAATTCAGTTGACTTGATCAAAATCAGATTTTTGGACCTAACTTGCTTTTCATTTTTTCCATGTGGTTTTTTCCTTCACAGACTCCATGAAATGATTATCTCTTCCTAAGTATTTGGTCAAATTATTGATTTTGTATTCCTAGAAACAAGGGTGGCTCAACTAACCCTTTGGCTCAACTAACCCTTCACCTCAACGAACCCTTTACCCCAATAAACCCTTTACCTCAACCAACTCTTTACCCCAATAAACCCTTTACCCCAATAAACTCTTTACCTCAACGAACCCTTTACCCCAATAAACCCTTTACCCCAACTAACTCTTTACCCCAATAAACCCTTTGCCTCAACCAACTCTTTACCTCAACGAAACCTTTACCCCAATAAACCCTTTACCTCAACGAACCCTTTACCCCAATAAACCCTTTACCCCAACTAACTCTTTACCCCAATAAACCCTTTGCCTCAACTAACTCTTTACCTCAACGAAACCTTTACCCCAATAAACCCTTTACCCCAACGGACTCTTTATCCCAACAAACCCTTTACCCCAATAAACCCTTTACCCCAATAAACCCTTTACCCCAACAAACCCTTTACCCCAATGAAACCCTTTACCCCAACAAACCCTTTATCCCAACAAACCCTTTAACCCCAACTTACCCCAGTCTCCCCTAAGCTATATTACCTCAAAGCTTGCTTGAGACTGCGGACAAATACCATTGCAGTTCAGACTGAGGATCTGTGTTATTGCTTACAAGAAGTGTATTTTAAATATCTTGTTTCTGAGGTTTGAGATGATTCCCAATGAGTGTTGCTGCAGTACATTCACGCTCTTTTTCTCAGTGAAAGTGTACTGTACTGCTCTGTGGATAGATCAAGGTTCATGTTGTGGTGACTTACTGCCCTCTGCTGGTGTGTTCTTGAGGTTACCCCGTGAATGAATGAATTCGGCTGGTTACGATGGTTTAAATCCTAAGCAACCTGCCTACACATTGTTTGAAGTACAATACACCAACATAGCTATTGTAGTAGTAGGTCAAAGCTGTGTGCTGGCAACCCTTGGTAGAGCATGGGTGAAGTAGGCATTGTGGTGCTCATGTGAATTTCCTTTCTTTTTCAGCTTGAAACCAATGCCTACTTTGTTTCTAATTATATATTACTTAGTACCTTTTTGCAATTGTTTTCCCAATGTTGCTGTTCATTTGCATCCATTTTACTCTGCTGTTTATCATGGATCATTCTCACCCTTACTCTGTGTTGATTTTCCTCCGCTCCTTCCTCTCTTCCCTCTCTTCTCTCCTCTCCACCCTGTCAATCCAGAATACTAGTAACTCAAACCCTACTGAGGTAGATTTAGAGGATGAGCCTTGGTATAAGTTCTTTGCTGAGCTGGAGTTTGGACGTCCGGTAAGTGAGGGCCTCTGTGGTTCTCTCCGTTAGCCAGCGCCATAAGGTGCTAATGTATCGCCCCCTGGCTGCGGCTGCTAGCACTGCAGCCCCATGGTGGGGAATGTGTGGCCATGTGTTAAGCTTGTGCCCCAGTGGGATGAACGTGTTGTGCACTATTAGCATAATAGCATGTCACAGGTGTCCCAAATGGCACTCTATTCCCTTTATATTGCATTACATGGAATAGGGTGTCATTTGGGACGCAAGCACAGTGGTTGTGTTTGTTCCACTGATGAGGAAAATACTTGACCTCTGTCTGAAGAGAGGCCAGAAATAACTGGCTGAAATGGGCAACAAAATATATAATAATTGTCAATGATGATGTCAGTCCACTGACGGGGACTAAAAATGTAATATTTCTGCTCAGTTCATCCAACATTTTAGCAACGTGTTGTCACAGACCTGTGGTGTGATTAGGCTTGTCGTTGTTTTACATGCTTGACTGTTTGGACCTCATAGCAGTAGGGTCGAGGCTGCACAATTCACTGATGTGGAACGCATGTTTGCAATGATGTTGTCATTTAGCAAAAGAGTGAATCACATGATCTATGGTGTGTAAGACTGCTTGCCATATACTCTTTGGACCTGCCTCACAGCAACTGCTTGAGCACTCTGAGAGCTTTCAACACATTTTCATTTGATTGCTTTTGCATGTTTGACAGTAGCTTCTTGATCGAGCTTATTCATCCTTCCTTTTCTTACTTTTGCTGTGTTTGGTGTGTGTTGTGTTCACGTTTGGACAAGCATTCACAAGTGTTTATTTCTTTGTACACACAATAGTTGTGTAGGTGCACAGCTGAGTGTGTGAGTGATCTTTAACCATGTAACTCTCTCCACATGTTCCTTCTCATGATGCCCCTGCCTCCTCTTCCTCCTTCTCATCTCCTCATCCTCTGCCTCTGGGTTCAGCCTCCTAAAAAACGTCTGGATTATATAGTTGAGGTAAACATGCCACTGCATGCCTGTTATTCAGCCCCTACTGTTTATGTGGAGAGGTACAGCAGTAGTAGAGGTACAGCAGTAGTAGTAGTAGAGGTACATCAGTCAGTAGTAGTAGTAGTAGAGGTACAGTACTAGTAGTAGTAGTAGAGGTACAGTAGTAGTAGTAGTAGTAGAGGTACAGTAGTAGTAGAGGTACAGCAGTAGTAGGAGTACAGCAGTAGTAGTAGTAGTAGTAGTAGTAGAGGTACAGTAGTAGTAGTAGTAGAGGTACAGCAGTAGTAGTAGTAGTAGAGGTACAGCAGTAGTAGTAGTAGAGGTACAGTACTAGTAGTAGTAGTAGAGGTACAGTAGTAGTAGTAGTAGTAGAGGTACAGTAGTAGTAGAGGTACAGCAGTAGTAGGAGTACAGCAGTAGTAGTAGTAGTAGTAGTAGTAGAGGTACAGTAGTAGTAGTAGTAGAGGTACAGTAGTAGTAGTAGTAGTAGAGGTACAGCAGTAGTAGTAGTAGAGGTACAGCAGTAGTAGTAGTAGTAGAGGTACAGCAGTAGTAGTAGTAGAGGTACAGCAGTAGTAGTAGTAGAGGTACAGCAGTAGTAGTAGTAGAGGTACAGCAGTAGAAGTAGTTTTAGAGGTACAGCAGTAGCAGTTTTAGAGGTACAGCAGTAGTAGTAGTAGAGGTACAGCAGTAGTAGTAGTAGTAGAGGCACAGCAGTAGTAGTAGTAGAGGTACAGCAGTAGTAGTAGTAGAGGCACAGCAGTAGTAGTATTATTAGTATCATTAGTACAGTAGTAGCAAGCCTGAAACTACTCTCAGGAAAGACTGAAACTACTCTCTGGAAAGACTGAAACTACTCTCAGGAAAGCCTGAAACTACTTTCAGGAAAGACTGAAACTACTCTCAGGAAAAACTGAAACTACTCTCACCAAAGCCGGAAACTACTCTCAGGAAAGACTGAAACTACTCTCAGGAAAGACTGAAACTACTCCCAGGAAAGACAGAAATTCCTCTTGGGAAAGCCTGAAATTCCTCTCAGGAAAGGCTGAAACTACTCTCAGGAAAGCCTGAAACTCCTCTCAGGAAAGCCTGAAACTCCTCAGGAAGGCCTGAAACTCCTCTCAGGAAAGCCTGAAACTCCTCTCGGGAAAGACTGAAACTCCTCTCAGGAAAGCCTGAAACTCCTCAGGAAAGCCTGAAACTACTCTCAGGAAAGCCTGAAACTCCTCTCGGGAAAGACTGAAACTCCTCTCGGGAAAGCCTGAAACTACTCTCAGGAAAGACTGAAACTACTCTCTGGAAAGACTGAAACTACTCTCGGGAAAGACTGAAACTACTCTCTGGAAAGACTGAAACTACTCTCAGGAAAGACTGAAACTACTCTCAGGAAAGACTGAAACTACTCTCAGGAAAGACTGAAACTACTCTCAGGAAAGACTGAAACTACTCTCAGGAAAGACTGAAACTACTCTCAGGAAAGACTGAAACTACTCTCAGGAAAGCCTGAAACTACTCTCAGGAAAGCCTGAAACTCCTCTCAGGAAAGCCTGAAACTCCTCAGGAAAGCCTGAAACTCCTCTCAGGAAAGCCTGAAACTCCTCTCAGGAAAGACTGAAACTCCCAGGAAAGACTGAAACTCTCGGGAAAGCCTGAAACTACTCTCAGGAAAGACTGAAACTCCTCTCAGGAAAGACTGAAACTCCTCTCGGGAAAGCCTGAAACTACTCTCAGGAAAGACTGAAACTACTCTCTGGAAAGACTGAAACTACTCTCAGGAAAGACTGAAACTACTCTCAGGAAGGACTGAAACTACTCTCAGGAAAGACTGAAACTACTCTCAGGAAAGACTGAAACTACTCTCTGGAAAGACTGAAACTACTCTCAGGAAAGACTGAAAGTACTCTCAGGAAAGACTGAAACTACTCTCAGGAAAGACTGAAACTACTCTCAGGAAAGACTGAAACTCCTCTCAGGAAAGACTGAAACTCCTCTCAGGAAAGCCTGAAACTACTCTCAGGAAAGACTGAAACTACTCTCTGGAAAGACTGAAACTACTCTCGGGAAAGACTGAAACTCCTCTCAGGAAAGACTGAAACTCCTCTCAGGAAAGCCTGAAACTACTCTCAGGAAAGACTGAAACTACTCTCAGGAAAGACTGAAACTACTCTCAGGAAAGACTGAAACTACTCTCAGGAAAGACTGAAACTACTCTCGGGAAAGACTGAAACTCCTCTCAAGAAAGACTGAAACTCCTCTCAGGAAAGCCTGAAACTACTCGGCTGTTTAACAGTCTGATGGCCTTGAGATAGAAGCTGTTTTTCAGTCTCTCGGTCCCAGCTTTGATGCACCTGTACTGACCTCGCCTTCTGGATGACAGCGGGGTGAACAGGCAGTGGCTCGGGTGGTTGATGTCCTTGATGATCTTTATGGCCTTCCTGTAGCATCGGGTGGTGTAGGTGTCCTGGAGGGCAGGTAGTTTGCCCCCGGTGATGCGTTGTGCAGACCTCACTACCCTCTGGAGAGCCTTACGGTTGAGGGCGGTGCAGTTGCCATACCAGGCGGTGATACAGCCCGCCAGGATGCTCTCGATTGTGCATCTGTAGAAGTTTGTGAGTGCTTTTGGTGACAAGCCGAATTTCTTCAGCCTCCTGAGGTTGAAGAGGCGCTGCTGCGCCTTCCTCACGATGCTGTCTGTGTGAGTGGACCAATTCAGTTTGTCTGTGATGTGTATGCCGAGGAACTTAAAACTTGCTACCCTCTCCACTACTGTTCCATCGATGTGGATGGGGGGGTGTTCCCTCTGCTGTTTCCTGAAGTCCACAATCATCTCCTTAGTTTTGTTGACGTTGAGTGTGAGGTTATTTTCCTGAAACTCCTCTCAGGAAAGACTGAAACTCCTGTCAGGAAAGCCTGAAACTACTCTCAGGAAAGACTGAAACTACTCTCAGGAAAGACTGAAACTACTCTCTGGAAAGACTGAAACTACTCTCGGGAAAGACTGAAACTCCTCTCAAGAAAGACTGAAACTCCTCTCAGGAAAGCCTGAAACTACTCTCAGGAAAGACTGAAACTACTCTCAGGAAAGACTGAAACTCCTCTCAGGAAAGCCTGAAACTACTCTCAGGAAAGACTGAAACTACTCTCAGGAAAGACTGAAACTCCTCAGGAAAGCCTGAAACTACTTTCAGGAAAGACTGAAACTACTCTCAGGAAAAACTGAAACTACTCTCACCAAAGCCGGAAACTACTCTCAGGAAAGACTGAAACTACTCTCAGGAAAGACTGAAACTACTCTCAGGAAAGACTGAAACTCCTCTCAGGAAAGCCTGAAACTACTCTCAGGAAAGACTGAAACTACTCTCTGGAAAGACTGAAACTACTCTCAGGAAAGACTGAAACTACTCTCAGGAAAGACTGAAACTACTCTCAGGAAAGCCTGAAACTACTCTCAGGAAAGCCTGAAACTCCTCTCAGGAAAGCCTGAAACTCCTCAGGAAAGCCTGAAACTCCTCTCAGGAAAGCCTGAAATTCCTCTCGGGAAAGACTGAAACTCCTCTCGGGAAAGCCTGAAACTACTCTCAGGAAAGACTGAAACTCCTCTCAGGAAAGACTGAAACTCCTCTCAGGAAAGACTGAAACTACTCTCAGGAAAGACTGAAACTACTCTCTGGAAAGACTGAAACTACTCTCAGGAAAGACTGAAACTACTCTCTGGAAAGACTGAAACTACTCTCAGGAAAGACTGAAACTACTCTCAGGAAAGACTGAAACTACTCTCTGGAAAGACTGAAACTACTCTCGGGAAAGACTGAAACTCCTCTCAGAAAAGACTGAAACTCCTCTCAGGAAAGCCTGAAACTACTCTCAGGAAAGACTGAAACTACTCTCAGGAAAGACTGAAACTACTCTCAGGAAAGACTGAAACTACTCTCAGGAAAGACTGAAACTCCTCAGGAAAGCCTGAAACTACTTTCAGGAAAGACTGAAACTACTCTCAGGAAAAACTGAAACTACTCTCACCAAAGCCGGAAACTACTCTCAGGAAAGACTGAAACTCCTCTCAGGAAAGCCTGAAACTACTCTCAGGAAAGCCTGAAACTCCTCTCAGGAAAGCCTGAAACTCCTCAGGAAGGAAACTCCTCTCAGGAAAGCCTGAAACTCCTCTCGGGAAAGACTGAAACTCCTCTCAGGAAAGCCTGAAACTCCTCAGGAAAGCCTGAAACTACTCTCAGGAAAGACTGAAACTCCTCTCAGGAAAGCCTGAAACTACTCTCAGGAAAGACTGAAACTACTCTCTGGAAAGACTGAAACTACTCTCGGGAAAGACTGAAACTACTCTCAGGAAAGACTGAAACTCCTCTCAGGAAAGACTGAAACTACTCTCAGGAAAGCCTGAAACTCCTCTCAGGAAAGCCTGAAACTCCTCAGGAAAGCCTGAAACTCCTCTCAGGAAAGCCTGAAACTCCTCTCGGGAAAGACTGAAACTCCTCTCGGGAAAGCCTGAAACTACTCTCAGGAAAGACTGAAACTCCTCTCAGGAAAGCCTGAAACTCCTCTCTGGAAAGCCTGAAACTACTCTCAGGAAAGACTGAAACTACTCTCTGGAAAGACTGAAACTACTCTCGGGAAAGACTGAAACTCCTCTCAGAAAAGACTGAAACTCCTCTCAGGAAAGCCTGAAACTACTCTCAGGAAAGACTGAAACTACTCTCAGGAAAGACTGAAACTACTCTCAGGAAAGACTGAAACTACTCTCAGGAAAGACTGAAACTACTCTCTGGAAAGACTGAAACTACTCTCGGGAAAGACTGAAACTCCTCTCAAGAAAGACTGAAACTCCTCTCAGGAAAGCCTGAAACTACTCTCAGGAAAGACTGAAACTACTCTCGGGAAAGCCTGAAACTCCTCTCAGGAAAGCCTGAAACTACTCTCAGGAAAGACTGAAACTACTCTCAGGAAAAACTGAAACTACTCTCACCAAAGCCTGAAACTACTCTCAGGAAAGACTGAAACTACTCCCAGGAAAGACTGAAACTACTCTCAGCAAAGCCTGAAACTACTCTCAGGAAAGACTGAAACTACTCTCATCAAAGCCTGAAACTACTCTCAGGAAAGACTGAAACTCCTCTCGGGAAAGACTGAAACTCCTCTCGGGAAAGCCTGAAACTACTCTCGGGAAAGCCTGAAACTACTCTCGGGAAAGTCGGAAACTACTCTCTGGAAACACTGAAACTACTCTCGGGAAAGACTGAAACTACTCTCAGGAAAGACTGAAACAACTCTCAGGAAAGACTGAAACTACTCTCTGGAAAGACTGAAACTACTCTCAGGAAAGACTGAAACTACTCTCAGGAAAGACTGAAACTACTCTCAGGAAAGACTGAAACTCCTCTCAGGAAAGACTGAAACTACTCTCAGGAAAGACTGAAACTACTCTCTGAAAAGACTGAAACTACCCTCAGGAAAGACTGAAACTACTCTCAGGAAAGACTGAAACTACTCTCTGGAAAGACTGAAACTACTCTCAGGAAAGACTGAAACTCCTCTCAAGAAAGACTGAAACTCCTCTCAGGAAAGCCTGAAACTACTCTCAGGAAAGACTGAAACTACTCTCGGGAAAGCCTGAAACTCCTCTCAGGAAAGCCTGAAACTACTCTCAGGAAAGACTGAAACTACTCTCAGGAAAAACTGAAACTACTCTCACCAAAGCCTGAAACTACTCTCAGGAAAGACTGAAACTACTCCCAGGAAAGCCTGAAACTACTCTCAGCAAAGCCTGAAACTACTCTCAGGAAAGACTGAAACTACTCTCAGGAAAGACTGAAACTACTCTCAGGAAAGACTGAAACTACTCTCTGGAAAGACTGAAACTACTCTCGGGAAAGACTGAAACTCCTCTCAAGAAAAACTGAAACTCCTCTCAGGAAAGCCTGAAACTACTCTCAGGAAAGACTGAAACTACTCTCAGGAAAAACTGAAACTACTCTCACCAAAGCCTGAAACTACTCTCAGGAAAGACTGAAACTACTCCCAGGAACGACTGAAACTACTCTCAGGAAAGACTGAAACTACTCTCTGGAAAGACTGAAACTACTCTCGGGAAAGACTGAAACTCCTCTCAGGAAAGACTGAAACTCCTCTCAGGAAAGCCTGAAACTCCTCTCGGGAAAGTCTGAAACTCCTCTCAGGAAAGACTGAAACTACTCTCAGGAAAGCCTGAGACTACTCTCAGGAAAGCCTGAAATTACTCTCGGGAAAGACTGAAACTACTCTCAGGAAAGGCTGAAAGTTTACTGAAAGTCTCTTTTACTCCCCAGAACAGTCACCATTCTTTGTTTTCTTTTTCATAATGTTTCTTTGTCATGTCATTGATTCAAAGCAGTAGGTTAACGGGCAAGTCAGTTGTTGAGGCAACAGCCATTGTCAACTGCCATGTTTGCTTTTGAGAGTATTACATTATATAATTTGATCATGTGTATAGTCTATATGTCTTAGCTAGAGACAGTATTAGTCTTAGCTCAGCATTTAGGACTTCTGCTTTGGTTCAATAGGCTCTGACAGAGACCTTTATGTGGACATGTTTACTAGAGTATCATGTTACATACTGAACAAAAATATAAACACAACATGTGAAGTATTGGTCCCGTGTTTCATGAGGTAAAATAAAAGATTGCAGGCATTTTCCATGTGCACAAAAAGCTTATTTCTCTATTTTGTGCACCAATTTGTTTACATCCCTGTCAGTGAGCATTTCCCCTTTGCCAAGATAATCCATTCACCTGACATGTGTGGCATATCAAGAAGATGATTAAACAGCATGATCATTACACAGGTGGACCTTGTGCTGGGGACAATAAAAGGCCACCCTAAAATATGCAGTTTTGTCACATAACACAATACCACAGATGTCTCAAGTTTTGAGGGAGCGTGCAGTTGTAATGTTAATTTCTCTATCATATGCCGCCTCCAACGTCATTTTAGAGAATTTGGCAGTACTGTACGTACAACAGGCCTCACAACCGCAGATCATGTGTAACTATGCCAGCCCAGGACCTTCACATCCGGCTTCTTCAGCTGCGGGATCGTCTGAGACCAGCCACCTGGACAGCTGATGAAACTGAGGAGTATTTCTGTCTGTAATAAAGCCCTTTTGTGGGGAAAAACAAATTCTGATTGGCTGGTCCTGGCTCCTAAGTGGCTGTGCCTATGGCTGCGCCCCTGCCCAGTGATGCGAAATCAATAGATTATGGCCTAATTTATTTATTTATATTGACTGTATTCCTTATATGAACTGAAATTGTTGCATGTTGTGTTTTATATTTTTGTTCAACATATATCCAGTTTCACCCACATTTTTTCTGACTAGGTAAAGTAGCTTAAAGTAGCTTTCCCCCCTTACTGACGAGGTAAAGTAGCTTAAAGTAGCTTTCCCTCTTACTGACGAGGTAAAGTAGCTTAAAGTAACTTTCCCCCTTACTGACTAGGTAAAGTAGCTTAAAGTAGCTTTCCCCCTTACTGACGAGGTAAAGTAGCTTAAAGTAGATTTCCCCCTTACTGACTTGGTAAAGTAGGTTAAAGTAGCTTTCCCCCTTACTGACGAGGTAAAGTATCTTTTGTCTGCCAGTGAATGTTACAGGAACTTCTTTGAGATAACATCACAAATAAGGACTTAAACACTGTAAGGTAGGATTTGTTTCTTTGAATTGTCAGTAAGGGGGAAAGTAATAGATAGGTACTGTACATTGTTGATTTGCCATATACAATGTCTGTACTTCACAGGCAGTGTGATGAATATCACTTCTGATGATACAGCTCTGTATCATCAGTCTATAGACCAAGTTTGCTATGTATCTCATACCTTGCAAAGTAGCTATTTTACTATAAGAGTAAGTTACACACTCATCTCAAATAATATAACTTTACGTGGTCATTAAATTAATTATATGATGAATATATTGGAGGAAGCCACTGTAGAAGTTATGGCAGGAGGTAGGTAGATAGGATATTGTATAATCAACCATAGAGCTTCCTGGACCTGAGACAGATCGTCATGGGGGGTCTTGGCCCGTCCAATGACGTGTTTGCCTGTGCGGTAGCTGACGCTTAGAACAGTATTTCTGTTTACCGGTTACCAGTCTGTCACAGTGACACTCCATTCCTGGCAACCGGCATCAGGTCTACTTTTAAAGAGGGTTTTAAAAAAATGTCCGGGGCTCTGTTGGGCAGAGAGAGAACGAGGCAACTAATGAACTATTACCAGGCTTCTGCCTCAGTAGCAGGGGGAATGGTCATCTTCTCCAGCCAGGTGTACAAGGAGTTCCCTGCCTTGTTCGACATTGAAACTCTCGTAAGTGAATCATCGCTGTAGGTTTTTGACAGAGGAACATACCCTTTTCACAGTGACAGAAGCCAAGGAAAAATTTTAAAGGTTGACGTTGGAAGGTATTTAATTCAGCATTTCATGGATGTTTCCAAAGCCTTGTGTTCTCATACAGAGGCTGCTGTGAGAGGGTGCTGGGTATAGTAGCTTTCTGAAGGAGCTCTGTTTGTTTACAGTCTGTCTGTTCACTTGTGTTCTCATACAGAGGCTGCTGTGAAAGGGTGCTGGGTATAGTAGCTTTCTGAAGGAGCTCTGTTTGTTTACAGTCTGTCTGTTCACTTGTGTTCTCAGACAGAGGCTGCTGTGAGAGGGTGCTGGGTATAGTAGCTTTCTGAAGGAGCTCTGTTTGTTTACAGTCTGTCTGTTCACTTGTGTTCTCAGACAGAGGCTGCTGTGAGAGGGTGCTGGGTATAGTAGCTTTCTGAAGGAGCTCTGTTTGTTTACAGTCTGTCTGTTCACTTGAGTTCTCAGACAGAGGCTGCTGTGAGAGGGTGCTGGGTATAGTAGCTTTCTGAAGGAGCTCTGTTTGTTTACAGTCTGTCTGTTCACTTGGCACTCAAGCTGCTCTCTGCTCGCTTTCAGAGTTCCCTCCAACAGGCCTCTACAGACAGGAACACAGACAGGCCATCAAGGTAAGTCAGATCCCTCTCTATTAAACAACCATTGATTCTCAAGAGTCTATAGCAAATTATGTTGACACATCTTTAACAAAATGGCCCAGACTCTTTGCTTTATGTGGAGTTTGTCAGGCAACACCTTACCCAGTGTACTGTATATATGGAGCAGTGTGCTCTGAGTGGGACAGCTGGAATAGCCATGCCCTTGAGTGCTGTCAACTCAGCCATGAATCTCAGCCTCCCCCACACCTCTTCCACTGTGGCCCGCTAGGGCAAATCTATACTTGTCATCACTCCTCACAGCTCTGTCTTCCAAGTGGGCGTACTGTAATAAACATTATAGCCTACTGTAACAGTATGGATACAGTCAGTAGACAACTGTTATCTGAAGAAGAGTTGTTGATGAGGCTCACATTCACATCTCATACTGGGAATTATGTTTCATCCCATGAGGAGGAATGGTTTATGTGTGGGATACTGGTCGTTTTAAAGACCCATTAGGAGGCATGCTGTTGTCTGGCAAAATAACACTAAACCGAAGTTGATGATGTATGAAAATAAATACAAACGTAAGCAATTTACTGTTGGTCTATTTTGATTACACTACCGTTCAAAAGTTTGGGGTCACTTAGAAATGCTAACAATGTCTACACTGTATTTCTGGTCAATTTTATGTTATTTTAATAGACAAAAAATGAGCTTTTCTTTCAAAATCAAGGAAATTTCTATGTGACCCCAAACTTTTGAACGGTAGTATAGCTTGAATTAATGTGTGGCAAACTCAGGACTTAACCTATCTATCAGTGTCCACAGCTCAACCAGTGACTACAGGAAGAGGAGGAAGTCCGAGGTAGCAGCCCAGCAGCCCAGACCAGCCAGCACCCTGACCACAAGCCAGAGTACATCCAGCAGCCTGTCAGGGCCCAATAGCACCACCAGCCACCACCCAGTCTCCTGGCCTGTAGAATCTCCCCGTAGCAGCAGTTACAGCAGCGGCCTCAACTCCTCAGGACGGCCCTCTGAACCTCCACGTAGCAGCAGTTACAGCAGCGGCCTACGCAAGCCTGTGGCAAGCTCCTCCCCTGCCTCCCCCTCCAAAGCCAAAGGTAGGGCCCATCTCTGAACTTCACTGGTTTGATAGAACTGAGAGAAGACAGATACTGAAACAGACCACATCAACAGTTGCTTAGACTTATGTATTTCAATTTAAAAAGCAGTGTAACGTTTGGCTTGGAATGAGAAGTTTTAAAGTGTAGTGCATGCTTTGTGCATTAATCTATGAGTGCTATGGAATACTTTATCCTCTGTGTACTATTTCCTCTCTGTGGCTAACAACGGTCTGCCACTCAGCTATGTATAAACATTATATTCTTATCAGTTTTTTTTATTGTGTGTCTCTCTAACCCCACTCTGTCTTCAGCTCTTCCTGGCTGATTTCCACGTGAACCTTTTAATGTCTTCTCATGTCTCTCTCTTACCATGCTGCTCTTGGTGGATATACCTTAAGGTGGGGATATTAGCAACACCTACTCAGCCCATTTCAGTTGTCCAGGTCCCTCTCCAGGTCCCAACCACAATACCTCACATAACTCAGTGTTTCCTTGTCTTAATGATGAGGCTTTTGACTGTGTTGAGCCCCCTGAGGGCTCTGATGAGAGCCCTGATGTGTGCCTGAAGAACGGCTGGCAGGCTCATGTCCAGAGCCAGAATGCCGAGGCCTGGAGCTCTGCTGAGGAAAAGCCAACCTCTCCCAAACTCAAGTCCTGGAGCTGTGACGACCTCCTGGCAGAAGATAGAGGATGTCCGGGAGGTTCTGTAGGTTCACAGGTTCGCTCCGAGAGTGTAGACTTCCTGTCACGTGAGCAGCAGGGCAAAGATCTCAGCGTCTGTGACAGCCCCCTGAGAGAGCGAACCCAGCACCACTCGGCCCACGATGCACCAGGCTTCCTCAAGCTGTACAAGAAGATGCACCACATCAACAGGCAGGATCTGATAGGCTCCCAAAGCTCCCAGGTCATCTGCTCTGTGAAAGCCCGGATCCTGGAGTACGAGAGCGAGCTGCACAAGGACCGGCTGGCCGGCTGGAGGGGCTACAGCGAAGAGGTGCCCCAGGACATGGTGCACAACAGGATCTCTGAGTTCGAGAGCCTCATCCAGAAGTCTAAGTCCATGCCCAACCTAGGGGGTGGGGGTGAGGGTGAGGCTACCCCGGGGGGCCCGTCCGGGAGGGGCAGCAGCCCCCAGCGATGCTTCTCCATCGAGTCCCTGCTAGACGAGGACCCCCCTGCCAGGAACCGCCCTGAGGGCCAGCCACACTACCCCAGGATCAACGCCCCCACTACCAACAACTGTGTGCCCATCCACATCCAGATCACTGGAGACCACCACCACGTCTACCCCCAGAGACCAGCTTCCCAGCAGGAAGTCTACTCAGACAGTGATCACGACGCCATCAGGTCCAATCTCAGTGACTTCATCCAGATAGAGGGATCTTCCTTCTGTAGTGAGAGTGACTACGACCGCTGCTCTCGGACGTCGTCTGAGAGCCCCTACGGCTCAGGCCACTATCACCACCAACACCGTCATCATAACCTTAACCATAACCAGCAGAAGCACCTGGTCAGCAACTGTAAGGGCCGATGCCCTGCCTCCTACACACGCTTCAGCACCATGCTCAAACATGAGAGGGCCAAGCAGCTGACAGCCGAGGACCCAGAGTCAACCCAGTCCAAGCTGGCCTTCCTTGTGAGTCCGGTACCGTTCAGGAGAAAGAGGGGCTCCCCTCCCCACAGCCACAGGCAGGCCGTCTCCACCCACAGCAGGCCCCCTCCCTGCTATAAGAGCTCCATGTACGAGGCTCTGGACGAAGCCCTGAGGGACATCTATGAACACATCCGGGCCGAGAGGAGGAGGGGCAGCCTGCCCGACAACAGAATCCTCCACAAGCTCCTGGACGAGCTGCTGCCAGACATCCCAGAGAGGAGCTCCTCCCTCAGGGCACTGTGCAGACACAGCCCCAGCCCGGGACCCAGCCCCGTCCCTGGGCCCCAGACCCTGGAGCAGGAGCAGCCATACCCCTCTCAGCCTGACGGCATGCCCAGCCCAACCTGCTACCAGCCTGAGTACAGCCGCCTCTCACACAGTGCCTCCTATCACCTCACAGACCCCAACAACAACAGCCATATCTGTGAAGACGACTACTACCAAGGTGGATGGTTCTCATAAACACACCCACCAGTCCCCTCCCATCTCCCCCGACCCACCTCTTTCTCACCTTATGGGTTGTCGTGGAGTGTTGTAGTTTGAGTTCTTTCCATTTCCCCTCCTGTCCCCTGCACCACTACCATTCTCCACCCGTCTTCGGAGTATTGTTCTTGAGTTTGTGACCTGTGAGTGGTTCCATCTTCTGGAATGTCTGAGAAGCATGATTCCCTCCAGCAAGTCACCCGCCCCACTAACTCTGTTGTATTGATCAAGTCACCCCCCCAACTCTGTTGTATTGATCAAGTCACCTCCCCCCTAACTCTGTTGTATTGATCAAGTCATCCCCCTAACTCTGTTGCATGGATCAAGTCACCCCCTAACTCTGTTGTATTGATCAAGTCATCTCCCCCAACTCTGTTGTATTGATCAAGTCACCCCCAACTCTGTTGTATTGATCAAGTCACCCCCCAACTCTGTTGTATTGATCAAGTCACCCCCTAACTCTGTTGTATTGATCAAGTCACCCCCCAACTCTGTTGTATTGATCAAGTCACCCCCCATAACTCTGTTGCATTGATCAAGTCACCCCCTAACTCTGTTGTATTGATCAAGTCACCCCCTAACTCTGTTGTATTCTTCAAGTCACCCCCTAACTCTGTTGTATTCATCAAGTCACCCCCTATCTCTGTTGTATTCATCAAGTCACTCCCCTAACTCTGTTGTATTGATTAAGTCACCCCCCAACTCTGTTGTATTGATCAAGTCACCCCCCTAACTATGTTGTATTCATCAAGTCACTCCCCTAACTCTGTTGTATTCATCAAGTCACCCCCTAACTCTGTTGTATTGATCAAGTCACCCCCTAACTATGTTGTATTCATCAAGTCACCCCCTAACTCTGTTGTATTGATCAAGTCACCCCCTAACTCTGTTGTATTGATCAAGTCACCCCCTAACTCTGTTGTAATTCATCAAGTCACCCCCTAACTCTGTTGTATTCATCAAGTCACACCCCCTAACTCTGTTGTATTCATCAAGTCACCCCCTAACTCTGTTGTATTGATCAAGTCACCCTCCTAACTCTGTTGTATTCATCAAGTCACCCCCTTAACTCTGTTGTATTGATCAAGTCACTCTGTTGTATTGATCAAGTCACCCCCTAACTCTGTTGTATTCATCAAGTCACCCCCTAACTCTGTTGTATTGATCAAGTCCCCCTAACTCAAGTCACCCCCTAACTCTGTTGTATTCATCAAGTCACCCCCTAACACTGTTGTATCCATCAAGTCACCCCCTAACTCTGTTGTATTCATCAAGTCACCCCCTAACCCCCACCCTAACTCTGTTGTATTGATCAATTCATCAAGTCACCCCCTAACTCATTCATCAAGTCACCCCCTAACTCTGTTGTATTGATCAAGTCATTCATCCCCCCTCAACTCTGTTGTATTCAAGTCACCCCCTAATCAACTCTGTTGTCACAAGTCACCCCCTAACTCTGTTGTATTGATCAAGTCACCCCCTAACTCTGTTGTATTGATCAAGTCACCCCCTAACTCTGTTGTATTGATCAAGTCACTTCCCCTAACTCTGTTGTATTCATCAAGTCACCCCCTAACTCTGTTGTATTCATCAAGTCACCCTCCTAACCCTGTTGTATTCATCAAGCCACCCCCTAACTCTGTTGTATTCATCAAGTCACCCCCTTAACTCTGTTGTATTCATCAAGTCACCCCCTTAACTCTGTTGTATTCATCAAGTCACCCCCTAACTCTGTTGTATTGATCAAGTCACCCCCCCCTAACTCTGTTGTAATTCATCAAGTCACCCCCTAACTCTGTTGTATTCATCAAGTCACACCCTCCTAACTCTGTTGTATTCATCAAGTCACCCCCTTAACTCTGTTGTATTCATCAAGTCACCCCCTTAACTCTGTTGTATTCATCAAGTCACCCCTAACTCTGTTGTATTGATCAAGTCACCCCCTAACTCTTTTGTGTTGATCAAGTCACCCCTAACTCTGTTGTATTGATCAAGTCACTCCCCCTAACTCTGTTGTATTCATCAAGTCACCCCCCTAACTCTGTTGTATTCATCAAGTCACCCTCCTAACCCTGTTGTATTCATCAAGTCACCCCCTAACTCTGTTGTATTCATCAAGTCACCCCCTAACTCTGTTGTATTCATCAAGTCACACCCTCCTAACTCTGTTGTATTCATCAAGTCACCCCCTTAACTCTGTTGTATTGATCAAGTCACTCCCTTAACTCTGTTGTATTCATCAAGTCACCCCCTAACTCTGTTGTATTGATCAAGTCACCCCCTAACTCTGTTTTACTCATCAAGTCACCCCCTAACTCTGTTGTATTGATCAAGTCACCCCCTAACTCTGTTGTATTCATCAAGTCACCCCCTAACTCTGTTGTATTGATCAAGTCACCACCCTAACTCTTTTGTATTGATCAAGTCACCCCCTTACTCTGTTGTATTGATCAAGTCACTCCCCTAACTCTGTTGTATTCATCAAGTCACCCCCTAACTCTGTTGTATTGATCAAGTCACCCCCTAACTCTGTTGTATTGATCAAGTCACCCCCTAACTCTGTTGTATTCATCAAGTCACCCCCTAACTCTGTTGTATTCATCAAGTCACCACCCCTAACTCTGTTGTATTCATCAAGTCACCCCCTAACTCTGTTGTATTCATCAAGTCACCCCCTAACTCTGTTGTATTCATCAAGTCACCCCCTAACTCTGTTGTATTGATCAAGTCACTCCCCCTCACTCTGTTGTATTCATCAAGTCACCCCCTAACTCTGTTGTATTCATCAAGTCACCCTCCTAACCCTGTTGTATTCATCAAGTCACCCCCTAACTCTGTTGTATTCATCAAGTCACCCCCTTAACTCTGTTGTATTCATCAAGTCACCCCCTAACTCTGTTGTATTCATCAAGTCACCCCCTAACTCTGTTGTATTGATCAAGTCACCCCCTAACTCTGTTGTAATTCATCAAGTCACCCCCCCTAACTCTGTTGTATTCATCAAGTCACACCCTCCTAACTCTGTTGTATTCATCAAGTCACTCCCCTTAACTCTGTTGTATTCATCAAGTCACCCCCTAACTCTGTTGTATTGATCAAGTCACCCCCTAACTCTGTTGTTATTCATCAAGTCACCCCCTAACTCTGTTGTATTCATCAAGTCACACCCTCCTAACTCTGTTGTATTCATCAAGTCACCCCCTTAACTCTTGTATTGATCAAGTCACCCCTAACTCTGTTGTATTCATCAAGTCACCCCCTAACGCTGTTGTATTCATCAAGTCACCCCCTAACGCTGTTGTATTCATCAAGTCACCCCCACCCCAACTATGTTGTATTGATCAAGTCACTCCCCTAACTCTTTTGTATTGATTAAGTCACCCCCTAACTCTCTTGTATTGATTAAGTCACCCCCCCTAACTCTGTTGTATTCATCAAGTCACCCCCTAACTCTTTTGTATTGATCAAGTCACCCCCTAACTCTGTTGTATTCATCAAGTCACCCCCTAACTCTGTTGTATTCATCAAGTCACCCCCTAACTCTGTTGTATTGATCAAGTCACCCCCTAACTCTGTTGTGTTGATTAAGTCACCCCCCCTAACTCTGTTGTATTCATCAAGTCAACCCCCCCTAACTCTGTTGCATTCATTATTTGCAGGTTATTCATATTTTCTCGTATGATGTTGGTTATTTTTTCTCCCCAACATTAGTCTATTTTTATATTTATTTATATGTATTTGTGTTATCATTGGAAGTTAGCCTCTTCACTCCCTGAGACGTGTACACATTGGTCTGGTCTCCCATCGCTGAGGGCGACACCCCCATACACCAAAAACATATTTACCAGCCCTCTGGTTGACCTATTTCTGATTAACCTTTCCCGTTACCGAAGGCTAATCTCGAATCTGGAATGCCTTACCAGTCGGCACAGGCGATACAATGTGTGAAAAGAAATGTTTATAAGGCATTCGTGTTGTTGAGTCTTTGTCCACAGCTCAGTCAACATGAAGCCCACCACAGGACCTGTGTCTCCCTGCTACTCTAAAGAGATGCAGCCGTGTGTGTGTGTCTCGTCTAAAAGCTTCTGTTTATAGACATAGCAGGGGGCATATGACTGGAGAGCAGCTGAGGTGGGCAGTCTAAAAAGGCTTCTGTGGGATGTTGGCATGGGGAGAGACAGAGACAGATACTCCTCTCCTATAAATGTGTTTTTCCTCAGAGGAGAAGTGGGTATGTCAACCTGTCTGCTTCATAGCCTGATACTTATGTCTGTATCCTGTCTGTGGTTTTGGCACAGCACATAGTGTGTCTTTTCCTACTGTTGGGAGAAATATCTAGTAACTGATGATTGAAACTCCAGTTGCTGGACCATTGACCAGAGTATGCAGGCCCCCTTTTACTTGACATACTATCCCAAGCAAAGAGAGGTTTTCTGGCAGCAGTCCGCACTAAGACCACATCAGCACCCAGTGCTGACCTGCAGTATAAATACTAGTGGGTGGCAGGTGGCCTAGCAGTTAAGAGATTTGGGCCTGTAACTGAAAGGTTGCTGGTTTGAATCCCTGAGCTGAATAGGTGAAAAATATGTTGATGTGCCCTTGAGCAAGGCAATTGCTCCTATGGACTGAGTGTACAAAGCAGGAACACCTTCCTAATGTTGAGTTGCACCCCCCCCCCCTTTTGCCCTCAGAACAGTCTCAATTCATCAGGGCATGGACTCTACAAGGTGTCGAAAGCGTTCCACAGAGATGCTGGACCTTGTTGACTCCAATGTTTCCCACAGTTGTGTCAAGTTGGCTGGATATCCTTTGGGAGGTTGACCATTCTTGATACACACGGGACTGTTGAGCGTGAAAACCTAGTAGCATTGCAGTTCTTGACACAAACCGGTCCGCCTGGCACCTACTACCATACCGCATTCAAAGGCACTTATATATTTTGTCTTGCCCATTCACCCTCTGTATGGCACACATACACAATCATAGCTTTCACCTGGATTCACCTGGTCAGTCTATGTAATGGAAAGAGCAGGTGTTCCTAATGTTTTGTCACTCGGTGTAAATCGCTCTGGATAAGAGTGTCTGCTAAATCACTAAAATGTACATTTCCATCCAGGGTGTTTGTTCCTGCTGGATATAAATGTTCTTGTTTGGAGTCATTGAGAGAGACGGGCTCGCTACTGAAAATATAACTGGATACAGCTGTATGGCACCCTATTTCCTACATCTGGTCTACGTGCCTTAAAGCAAGCTGTAGGGAATCCAGGACAGTACAGATACCTTTCTACAGTATGGAGTGGTGAAGTTGAGTCTGTTTCCCATACCATACACTAGGTTAGATAAGGGTTTAGATTTTTTCTGTAGTTTTATTTTGATTCATCACATTATTTATCTAATAGACCTCTTTTTGTTCCTCTCATACCCTTGCCATCGACTCCTCCCTTGCATGTTAAGTGTCTGTATGGACTGTTCCTCTCTGTTCCTCACTGTGGCCTTCTCTCCCTTTCTCACAGACCAGGACCCCACCAGGGGCCACTCTTACGCTGATGGGGGCCGCCACACCCCCCAGATCAGGATACCAAACCCTGAAGTCAGAGAGGTAAACAATTGTATTTGGCCTCCGATTTATATTTGAATACTTGTACTGAACACCGGTAGAGGGATGATTGATTGTTTCTTTCCATGCCCTCAACAGAAACAGCCAGCCAGAGCTGTATATGACTTCAAGGCACAGACAGTGAAGTAAGTACAGATCAAACCCAATGTTTGCTAGTATTTCAGATGAAGACAACAATGACGCATCCCTCAGCCATGACGCTAATGGTCCATGTGTTGTGCAGGGAGCTGACATTCAGGAAGGGGGAGACGGTGTACATCATCAGGCAGATTGACAACAACTGGTATGAAGGAGAGCACCGTGGACTGCTGGGGATCTTCCCCATCTCCTATGTGGAGGTTAGTGTCTGCTCTCTACTCTCCTCTCTCTCATCTCTCCTCTCTTCCTATCATCTCTCCTCCCTTGCTCTTATTCTTACATCTCTCCTCATCTCTCCTCTCTTCCTCTCTCCTCTCCTCTTTTTCTCTCTCCTCTTCTAGCTGTCTCAATGTGGGTTTTCAATGCACAGTATTGAATAACTTTGAGTTCATATTTGTCCCCTATCCTGAACCCACAGCCTATCTCTCCCTCTTTATTCTTTAGAAAATCCCTGTCTCTAAGAAGCAGCAGCCAGCCAGACCTCCCCCGCCAGCCCAGGTCAGAGAGATTGGTGAAGCAGTGGCTCGCTACAACTTTAATGCTGACACCAACGTGGAGCTCTCACTGAGAAAGGCAAGAGCCTCTCCGCTGTCACTGCATAACTTTGACTCTCAAATTGTCTGACTGTATATAGTTCTCATCCCCTGTCTACAATTAAACTGACTTCTACGTGTGTGTGTGTGTGTGTGTGTGTGTGTGTGTGTGTGTGTGTGTGTGTGTGTGTGTGTGTGTGTGTGTGTGTGTGTGTGTGTGTGTGTGTGTGTGTGCGTGTGCGTGTGCGTGCGTCTGACAGGGTGAGAGGGTGATTCTGCTGAGCCAGGTGGACCAGAACTGGTATGAAGGGAAGATCCCAGGGAGCAACAAGCAGGGCATCTTCCCCGTGACCTACGTAGATGTAGTGGTCAAGAAGTCCCCCACTGCCAAGAACCCCGCCCACCACTACCTAGAACCCTCTTCTTTACCCCAGAGCCTATCCGCTGACAGGATTCACCCTGTGGGTTCGGCCAAGGTACGATGACCCCACCGGACCCCACATAACCTGACCCAAATGGCACCCTATTCTGTATTTGGTGCACTGCTTTTGACCAGAGCCCTATAGGCCGTGGTCCAAAGTAGTACACCGTATAGGGAATGAGGTACCATTTAGAAGGCACACAAAATATCCACTTGGCATTTACAATCTACTGTCAGACTACCGGTCTATATGGCTCGTGACTATACTGCATGTGTCTTTTAGTAAGTGATCGGTTTTGAAGAGAGGCATACTGTAGTAGAGTACTTTGTCTCAGTTAGAACATTCTAGAACTAAGGGTGGTCTTCTCAGCTGTCTTGTTATGCATATATTAGCATTGGGGAGCTGTTGTCCTAGCGTGACAATAGGATACGCTTCTAACACCAGCCACCAATCCATCAGGTTTTTTACACCAGCCACCAACCAATCCATCAGGTTTTTTACACCAGCCACCAACCAATCCATCAGGTTTCTTATACCAGCCACCAATCCATCAGGTTTCTTACAGCAGCCACCAATCCATCAGGTTTCTTACACCAGCCACCAATCTATCAGGTTTCTTACACCAGCCACCAACCAATCCATCAGGCTTCTAACACCAGCCACCAATCCATCAGGTTTCTTACACCAGCCACCAATCCATCAGGTTTCTTACACCAGCCACCAACCAATCCATCAGGCTTCTTACACCAGCTGCCAATCCATCAGGTTTCTTACACCAGCCACCAATCCATCAGGTGTCTTACACCAGCCACCAATCCATCAGGTTTCTTACACCAGCCACCAATCCATCAGGTTTCTTACACCAGCCACCAATCCATCAGGTTTCTTACACCAGCCACCAATCCATCAGGTTTCTTACACCAGCCACCAACCAATCCATCAGCTTTCTTACACCAGCCACCAACCAATCCATCAGCTTTCTTACACCAGCCACCAACCAATCCATCAGGCTTCTTACAGCAGCCACCAATCGGTATGATTTAGTCTAACTCAATCCTTGACAAACCCACACTGTACACACACAGTTTCTCTATGTTTAAAGGGCCATAGGTTGAGCGGAAGAGATTTGTGATGCCGGCACTATGACATTCATTGTAGAAGCCTTGTTTTCCATGAACCTGTTTAATAGAGACCTCTGTGGGTGCGAGAGCTACCAGCTCCTGCTTCTCCAGTAAGACGTGCCAGGCCCAGTTCACATTTCACACTTCATCCACAGACTTGGCAGCAACAGGGCAGGCTGCATTAGATCCTTGGAAAGTCCCAATCACATTGAAGTTGACATTTTAAAATGGTTAAGGTAAATATTAAGGTTAAGGTTAAGGTTAGGTAAGGGTTAAGGTAAAGATAAGGTTAAGTTTAGGTAAGGGTTATGGTTAAGTTAAGTTAAGGATTAGGGTAAGTGTAGAATTTAAAGTTATGATTCAGGGTAAGGACCAGGGTGGGAAATTAACATCAGCCACCAGCCAAATGCTGGTAGATTTTGGCATTGTCTGGTAGAATGTCTATGTTTACAAGCCACATTGGCAGATGGTCACAGAGCATTTGGCTGGTAGAATGTCTATGTTTACCATTCACATTGGCAGGTGGTCACAGAGCATTTGGCTGGTAGAATGTCTATGTTTACAAGCCACACTGGCAGATGGTCACAGAGCATTTGGCTGGTAGAATGTCTATGTTTACCATTCACATTGGCAGGTGGTCACAGAGCATTTGGCTGGTAGAATGTCTATGTTTACCATTCACATTGGCAGGTGGTCACAGAGCATTTGGCTGGTAGAATGTCTAGTTTACCAGCCACATTGGCAGGTGGTCACAGAGCATTTGGCTGGTAGAATGTCTAGTTTACCATTCACATTGGCAGGTGGTCACAGAGCATTTGGCTGGTAGAATGTCTATGTTTACCATTCACATTGGCAGGTGGTCAGAGCATTTGGCTGGTAGAATGTCTATGTTTACCATTCACATTGGCAGGTGGTCACAGAGCATTTGGCTGGTAGAATGTCTATGTTTACCATTCACATTGGCAGGTGGTCACAGAGCATTTGGCTGGTAGAATGTCTATGTTTACCATTCACATTGGCAGGTGGTCACAGAGCATTTGGCTGGTAGAATGTCTAGTTTACCAGCCACATTGGCAGATGGTCACAGAGCATTTGGCTGGTAGAATGTCTATGTTTACCATTCACATTGGCAGATGGTCACAGAGCATTTGGCTGGTAGAATGTCTATGTTTACCATTCACATTGGCAGGTGGTCACAGAGCATTTGGCTGGTAGAATGTCTATGTTTACCATTCACATTGGCAGGTGGTCACAGAGCATTTGGCTGGTAGAATGTCTATGTTTACAAGCCACACTGGCAGATGGTCACAGAGCATTTGGCTGGTAGAATGTCTATGTTTACCATTCACATTGGCAGGTGGTCACAGAGCATTTGGCTGGTAGAATGTCTAGTTTACCATTCACATTGGCAGGTGGTCACAGAGCATTTGGCTGGTAGAATGTCTAGTTTACCAGCCACATTGGCAGATGGTCACAGAGCATTTGGCTGGTAGAATGTCTATGTTTACCATTCACATTGGCAGGTGGTCACAGAGCATTTGGCTGGTAGAATGTCTATGTTTACCATTCACATTGGCAGATGGCCACAGAGCATTTGGCTGGTAGAATGTCTATGTTTACCATTCACATTGGCAGGTGGTCACAGAGCATTTGGCTGGTAGAATGTCTATGTTTACCATTCACATTGGCAGGTGGTCACAGAGCATTTGGCTGGTAGAATGTCTATGTTTACCATTCACATTGGCAGGTGGTCACAGAGCATGTGGCTGGTAGAATCTCTAGTTTACCAGCCACATTGGCAGATGGTCACAGAGCATTTGGCTGGTAGAATGTCTATGTTTACCATTCACATTGGCAGGTGGTCACAGAGCATGTGGCTGGTAGAATCTCTAGTTTACCAGCCACATTGGCAGATGGTCACAGAGCATTTGGCTGGTAGAATGTCTATGTTTACCATTCACATTGGCAGGTGGTCACAGAGCATGTGGCTGGTAAAATCTCTAGTTTACCAGCCACATTGGCAGGTGGTCACAGAGCATTTGGCTGGTAGAATGTCTAGTTTACCAGCCACATTGGCAGGTGGTCACAGAGCATTTGGCTGGTAGAATGTCTAGTTTACCAGCCACATTGGCAGGTGGTCACAGAGCATTTGGCTGGTAGAATGTCTAGTTTACCAGCCACATTGGCAGGTGGTCACAGAGCATTTGGCTGGTAGAATGTCTAGTTTACCATTCACATTGGCAGGTGGTCACAGAGCATTTGGCTGGTAGAATGTCTAGTTTACCATTCACATTGGCAGGTGGTCACAGAGCATTTGGCTGGTAGAATGTCTATGTTTACCATTCACATTGGCAGGTGGTCACAGAGCATGTGGCTGGTAGAATGTCTAGTTTACCATTCACATTGGCAGATGGTCACAGAGCATTTGGCTGGTAGAATGTCTATGTTTACCATTCACAGTGGCAGGTGGTCACAGAGCATGTGGCTGGTAGAATCTCTAGTTTACCAGCCACATTGGCAGGTGGTCACAGAACAATTGGCTGGTAGAATATCTATGTTTACCATTCACATTGGCAGGTGGTCACAGAACATGTGGCTGGTAGAATCTCTAGTTTACCAGCCACATTGGCAGGTGGTCACAGAACAATTGGCTGGTAGAATATCTATGTTTACCATTCACATTGGCAGGTGGTCACAGAGCATGTGGCTGGTAGAATCTCTAGTTTACCAGCCACATTGGCAGGTGGTCACAGAACATTTGGCTGGTAGAATCTCTAGTTTACCAGCCACATTGGCAGGTGGTCACAGAACAATTGGCTGGTAGAATATCTATGTTTACCATTCACATTGGCAGGTGGTCACAGAGCATTTGGCTGGTAGAATGTCTATGTTTACAAGCCACATTGGTAGGTGGTCACAGAGCATGTGGCTGGTAAAATCTCTAGTTTACCAGCCACATTGGCAGGTGGTCACAGAACATTTGGCTGGTAGAATCTCTAGTTTACCAGCCACATTGGCAGGTGGTCACAGAGCATTTGCCTGGTAGAATGTAGAGGCCGATTAATTAAGGCTGATTTCAAGTTTTCATAACATTTGGAAATCGGTAATTTTGGATGCCCATTTTGCCTATTTTTTTTGTTTGTTTGTTTTTTACACCTTTATTTAATCTTTATTTAACTAGGCAAGTCAGTTAAGAACACATTCTTATTTTCAATGACGGCCTAGGAACGGTGGGTTAACTGCCTTGTTCAGGGGCAGAATGACAGATTTTTACCTTGTCAGCTCAGGGATTCAATCTTGCAGCCTTACGTTTAACTAGACCCACGCTCTAACCACCTGCCTCACGAGGAGCCCACCTGTTACGCGAATGCAGTAAGAAGCCAAGGTAAGTTTCTAGCTAGTATTAAACTTAATCAATCATAATCACTAGTTATAACTACACATGGTTGATGATATTACTAGTTTATCTAGCGTGTCCTGCGTTGCATATAATCGATGCAGTGCTCATTCGCGAAAAAGGACTGTCATTGCTCCAACATGTTCCTAACCATAAACACCAATGCCTTTCTTAATATCAATACACAGAAGTATATATTTTTAAACCTGCATATTTAGCTAAAATAAATCCAGGTTAGCAGGCAATATTAACCAGGTGAAATTGTGTCACTTCTCTTGCGTTCATTGCACGCAGAGTCAGGGTATATGCAACAGTTTGGGCCGCCTGGCTCATTGCGAACTAATTTACCAGAATTTTACGTAATTATGACATAACATTGAAGGTTGTGCAATGTAACAGGAATATTTAGACTGATGGATGCCACCCGTTAGATAAAATACAGAACGGTTCCACATTTCGTTGAAAGAATAAACGTCTTGTTTTCGAGATGATAGTTTCCGAATTTGACCATATTAATGACCTATGGCTCGTATTTCTGTGTTTTATTATATTATAATTAAGTCTATGATTTGATAGAGCAGTCTGACTGAGCGATGGTAGGCACCAGCAGGCTCATAAGCATTCATTCAAACAGCACTTTCGTGCGTTTTGCCAGCAGCGCTGCTGTTTATGACTTCAAGCCCATCAACTCCCGAGTTTAGGCTGGTGTAACGATGTGATGTGAAATGGCTAGCTAGTTAGCGGGGTGCATGCTAATAGCGTTTCAAACGTCACTCACTCTGAGACTTGGAGTAGTTGTTCCCCTTGCTCTGCATGGGTAACGCTGCTTTGAGGGTGTCTGTTGTCGTTGTGTTCCTGGTTCGAGCCCAGGTAGGAGCGAGGAGAGGTACGGAAGCTATACTGTTACACTGGCAATACTAAAGTGCCTATAAAAACATCCAAAGGTATATGAAATACAAATGGTATATTTTATTTTTATTTATTTATTTTTAATTTTTATTTCACCTTTATTTAACCAGGTAGGCTAGTTGAGAACAAGTTCTCATTTGCAACTGCGACCTGGCCAAGATAAAGCATAGCAGTGTGAGCAGACAACACAGAGTTACACATGGAGTAAACAATTAACAAGTCAATAACACAGTAGAAAACAAAGGGGGGAGTCTATATACAATGTGTGCAAAAGGCATGAGGAGGTAGGCGAATAATTACAATTTTGCAGATTAACACTGGAGTGATAAATGATCAGATGGTCATGTACAGGTAGAGATATTGGTGTGCAAAAGAGCAGAAAAGTAAATAAATAAAAACAGTATGTGGATGAGGTAGGTGAAAATGGGTGGGCTATTTAACAATAGACTATGTACAGCTGCAGCGATCGGTTAGCTGCTCAGATAGCTGATGTTTGAAGTTGGTGAGGGAGATAAAAGTCTCCAACTTCAGCGATTTTTGCAATTCGTTCCAGTCACAGGCAGCAGAGTACTGGAACGAAAGGCGGCCAAATGAGGTGTTGGCTTTAGGGATGATCAGTGAGATACACCTGCTGGAGCGCGTGCTACGGATGGGTGTTGCCATCGTGACCAGTGAACTGAGATAAGGCGGAGCTTTACCTAGCATGGACTTGTAGATGACCTGGAGCCAGTGGGTCTGGCGACGAATATGTAACGAGGGCCAGCCGACTAGAGCATACAAGTCACAGTGGTGGGTGGTATAAGGTGCTTTAGTGACAAAACGGATGGCACTGTGATAGACTGCATCCAGTTTGCTGAGTAGAGTGTTGGAAGCCATTTTGTAGATGACATCGCCGAAGTCGAGGATCGGTAGGATAGTCAGTTTTACTAGGGTAAGCTTGGCGGCGTGAGTGAAGGAGGCTTTGTTGCGGAATAGAAAGCCGACTCTTGATTTGATTTTCGATTGGAGATGTTTGATATGAGTCTGGAAGGAGAGTTTGCAGTCTAGCCAGACACCTAGGTACTTATAGATGTCCACATATTCAAGGTCGGAACCATCCAGGGTGGTGATGCTAGTCGGGCATGCGGGCGCAGGCAGCGATCGGTTGAAAAGCATGCATTTGGTTTTACTAGCGTTTAAGAGCAGTTGGAGGCCACGGAAGGAGTGTTGTATGGCATTGAAGCTTGTTTGGAGGTTAGATAGCACAGTGTCCAATGACGGGCCGAAAGTATATAGAATGGTGTCGTCTGCATAGAGGTGGATCAGGGAATCGCCCGCAGCAAGAGCAACATCATTGATATATACAGAGAAAAGAGTCGGCCCGAGAATTGAACCCTGTGGCACCCCCATAGAGACTGCCAGAGGACCGGACAGCATGCCCTCCGATTTGACACACTGAACTCTGTCTGCAAAGTAATTGGTGAACCAGGCAAGGCAGTCATCCGAAAAATCGAGGCTACTGAGTCTGCCGATAAGAATATGGTGATTGGGATTCGAGATGGTCAGTGTCCTGTTTGTTGACTTGGCTTTCGAAGACCTTAGATAGGCAGGGCAGGATGGATATAGGTCTGTAACAGTTTTGGTCCAGGGTGTCTCCCCCTTTGAAGAGGGGGATGACTGCGGCAGCTTTCCAATCCTTGGGGATCTCAGACGATATGAAAGAGAGGTTGAACAGGCTGGTAATAGGGGTTGCGACAATGGCGGCGGATAGTTTCAGAAATAGGGGGTCCAGATTGTCAAGCCCAGCTGATTTGTACGGGTCCAGGTTTTGCAGCTCTTTCAGAACATCTGCTATCTGGATTTGGGTAAAGGAGAACCTGGAGAAGCTTGGGCGAGGAGCTGCCGGGGGCGGAGCTGTTGGCCGAGGTTGGAGTAGCCAGGCGGAAGGCATGGCCAGCCGTTGAGAAATGCTTATTGAAGTTTTCGATAATCATGGATTTATCAGTGGTGACCGTGTTACCTAGTCTCAGTGCAGTGGGCAGCTGGGAGGAGGTGCTCTTGTTCTCCATGGACTTCACAGTGTCCCAGAACTTTTTGGAGTTGGAGCTACAGGATGCAAACTTCTGCCTGAAAAAGCTGGCCTTAGCTTTCCTGACTGACTGCGTGTATTGGTTCCGGACTTCCCTGAACAGTTGCATATCACGGGGACTATTCAATGCTATTGCAGTCCGCCACAGGATGTTTTTGTGCTGGTCGAGGGCAGTCAGGTCTGGGGTGAACCAAGGACTGTATCTGTTCTTAGTTCTGCATTTTTTGAACGGAGCATGCTTATCTAAAATGGTGAGGAAGTTACTTTTAAAGAATGACCAGGCATCCTCAACTGACGGGATGAGGTCAATGTCCTTCCAGGATACCCGGGCCAGGTCGATTAGAAAGGCCTGCTCACAGAAGTGTTTTAGGGAGCGTTTGACAGTGATGAGGGGTGGTCGTTTGACTGCGGCTCCGTAGCGGATACAGGCAATGAGGCAGTGATCGCTGAGATCCTGGTTGAAGACAGCGGAGGTGTATTTGGAGGGCCAGTTGGTCAGGATGACGTCTATGAGGGTGCCCTTGTTTACAGAGGTAGGGTTGTACCTGGTGGGTTCCTTGATGATTTGATCTAGCTTAGATTGTAGGACTGGCGGGGTGTTAAGCATATCCCAGTTTAGGTCACCTAACAGAACAAACTCTGAGGCTAGATGGGGGGCGATCAATTCACAAATGGTGTCCAGGGCACAGCTGGGAGCTGAGGGGGGTCGGTAGCAGGCGGCAACAGTGAGAGACTTATTTCTGGAGAGAGTAATTTTCAAAATTAGTAGTTCGAACTGTTTGGGTATGGACCTGGAAAGTATGAGATTACTTTGCAGGCTATCTCTGCAGTAGACTGCAACTCCTCCCCCTTTGGCAGTTCTATCTTGACGGAAGATGTTATAGTTGGGTATGGAAATCTCTGAATTTTTGGTGGCCTTCCTGAGCCAGGATAGAGAGAAATATTCCTATAATTCCTATAATAACTACAACCTAAAACTTCTTACCTGGGAATATTGAAGACTCATGTTAAAAGGAACCACCAGCTTTTCATATGTTCTCATGTTCTGAGCAAGGAACTTAAACGTTAGCTTTCTTACATGGCACATATTGCACTTTTACTTTCTTCTCCAACACTTTGTTTTTGCATTATTTAAACCAAATTGAACATGTTTCATTATTTATTTGAGGCTAAATCGATTTTATTGATGTATTATATTAAGTTATAATAAGTGTTAATTCAGTATTGTTGTAATTGTCATTATTACAAATACATTTTAAAAAGTGGCCGATTAATCGGTACCAGGTTTTTTTTTGTCCTCAAATAATCGGTATCGGCGTTGAAAAATCATAATCGGTCTACCTCTAGTAGAATGTCTAGTTTACCATTCACATTGGCGGGTGGTCACAGAGCATTTGGCTCGTAGAATGTCTATGTTTACCTGCCACATTGGTGGGTGGTCGCAGAGCATTTGGCTGGTAGAATCTCTAGTTTACCTGCCACATTGGCGGGTGGTCACAGAGAATTTGGCTGGTAGAATCTCTAGTTTACCAGCCACATTGGCAGGTGGTCACAGAGCATTTGGTTGGTAGAATCTCTAGTTTACCAGCCACATTGGCAGGGTTTGGGAGCATTTTCTTCCTCCAATCCAAAGACCACATGTAAAAAAAAACATGTGTGTGTGTGTGTGTGGCAGCTCTGGAGGAGAGAATCTCAATGCTGCAGTGGTGAAAGCGGAGTTGGATACAGTGATTTCTGGGATTGATCTTCATTATTTATTTTGGGTCAAATTTGGGCATCGACTAGCCTCTGCTGGTAAGGACGTCCCAAGGATCTCAGATACCACTAACCCCCAGGTAAAGCCTCTGTATCTTTACCACCAGTCTCTTTTCTGTCAGTGACCTCAAATAATCTGACTGGAGTCAATATTGGTAAATAGATTTCAGAATAGATGTCAGAAACAACAACAGTCTCGGTCCTATGCATTCTGACCTGGCCATTCCCCTCACTTATGTTCTGCCGTATGTTTCTGTACTCTCTCTCTTTCTCTCCCAAGTCATCATCCACGCGCCCTCGCTTCAGTCCACCATCGCCTTCCCTCTCCTTCAGGACACCCCGCTCCTCCCTGTTCCCATCCCCCTCCCCAAGTACCCAGAGGGCCCACCTGCAGGCTGTCACCAATGATTGGATAAACCTGACCCTGGGCCTATCCCCCTCCTGCACCCCGGCCCCCACTCCTCCCCGTACCCTAACAGCAGTCTGCTGGCCGACCTGGAGGCCCTCAGCACCCTGGTGTCCCCCTCCCCCTATCCAGCCCCCAGCCATTTCCTGGTTTCCCCCTGCCCAGCCCCCACCTTCGGAACCGTAACCTCGACACCACGCAACCTCACCCCTTCCCTCAGAGAGGGCCACTTTATCCCCATCACCTCACCCAAGGCTCCCATCTACCCCTGCTCCCCAGAACCCAGACCCTCCCCACTATCCTCCCTCCCCACCTCTGGCGGCACCTCTTTCACCTCATCACCCATCTCTCCCATGTTTGGGAGCCCCAAGTATGGCAGCGTGGTCGATTTGTCTCAGATTCAGAACAACACTAGCATCAAGCCCATTATAGACTCGGAGAAACCATTCGACCCCTTCTCAGACACAGTGGCCCTGTCTCCCACCTCACCTAAGGCCTGCAGTCCCATCAATCTGGTGGTGTACGAGCCCAGCGATTGCTCCTCTCACAGTGACCACCCATCTCAAAGCTACCCCCTGTCTCAAAGCTACCCCCTGTCTCACACCGACCCCCCATCTCAACTCGAGAACATAGTAGAGCTAAATCAATTTATCTCAAAAGAGATGAATCAGTTAATGGAGGACTCCACTAAAGACCAGGTAGTGGACCAGGAACAGGAAGATGACCTTTGTGAGGAGCTGGTGTCCATCATTCAGGGGGGCGACCAATCCAAAGGGGAAGAGTTTTACAGACAAGCATCAGACGTGACAGAGGAGCTTCCCAAGCTCTTCATAGAGGAGGAGCCTACTGAGAGCAGGAAGATGACCCCACCTTATAATACCTTTACCCCTGTGTGTAGAGATGGGGCAGAACAGGACAAGGTAGAGTCCTCCCTGGTGTGATCTGTGTGTCCTAACCTGACACTGCTGTGCAAACATTTTTGCTTCCACTAACCCTAAAGGAACTTATTGAAATTTGAGGCAACTTTTTTTCAACAGATTTTTTTTCTGAGAGCCAGATTCTGAGAGAAACAGATTCTTGTTATGTCTGATTAGTCAGATTGTTATTTCTGGTTTGTTTGCCACTCTCAAAAGATAACGTGTGTGTAGCCCATAACACACTTTTCCTTTTGGTCTCTCTGTCACCAGGGTTCCTCTGTACGCCTCACCTCCCCTCCCTCCCAGCAGTTCATCATCCCCACTCTCTCCACCTCACCCAAACCTTTGTCTCCCCTCATATCCCCCTGCACCACCCCTCCACTTCCAGGGGTGCTACACTCTCCCCCTCCCTACAACAAACAGTACCCCCGCCTGGAGCCTAGGTCCTCCAAGGTCAAGGTAAAGACCAGTTGCCTGTGTGACATCATGTCGTGACAACTAACTCCTCCCCTTCCCCTAATTCTCCTCTCTCTCTAACATTGACATACTGTAACATCCTCGCTAAGTTACTGACTACTCCTTTAACCCTTACTTCACTATATTCACTGTGGTACTGATACTGTCATTCGTTTTTAGTTCTGTTTACTTCACACTGTCATCTTTGGTCAGTACTGCTATTGGTTGGTTCATAGATAGAGTACTATGTTACAATACTACTGTAACATGCTTAGTCTAGATAAATGAATCACTGTATGTTAGGTAACAGATCTTTAAACAGTTGCAGTTCTATTCAATGGTTGATAATTAAGTAACATGGCTGCCAGATAGTCCTTGTATACTTGGAATTTTTGTTTTCACTCTGTTATTTACCCTTGTCTCCAGGGTCAGTATCCACAAAGCAACTCAGAGTAGGAGTGCTGACCTAGGATCTGTCCATATAATCTTATTCATTCTGATCTTAAAGGCAAACCTGATCCTAGAGCAGCACACTTACTCTGAGACCCTTTGTGGATACGGGCCCAGGTCTCATGCCAGTCTCCTCCTAGCATAGATATTACTCTTACTGTCATTAAAGGTAGACTCAGCGATATGAAGTAGATGCGTAAAGTAACCAGCATATTGGGTCAATTTCCGCAACAACTACGAGCGTTTGGTCTCATGCCTACCACACTAACAGCGTGAAGCGAACATGTGCACATGCGCAGATACTGTGTGTGACTGTGTGAGACCCAAGTCTTGCATCTCACTCATCTCAACATCTGCAGTGCTGCTCTTGGTAACGTCATTTCTCTAGCTTTAGAAGCTTTCCTTTCTCAACCCTGGCCAGGGTTGCACATTTTGGGGAATGTTCAGAGGTGGAAACTTTCCGTGGGAATTAACGGGAATACTGTATATGGGAATTAACGGGTATATATTGGAATTAATGAAAATGTATGCAAATGAATATTTATAGCATTTAAATGTAGATGTTTTTTGCATTGGGTATATGTACCATATCATATGGAGACAGAAACATAAACCTTATACCTTGTCAGAAGTAGACATAATTGCAAATTATTAAATCTTTCCAATAGAAATAAAAAATAAATGTGTTGACTCTTCACATGGGATGATTTCACTGAACAACAAAATAAAGGGAATATTGAATGATCTCCAATGATCCATTGCATCTCCCAAAACTGTTTTCAACATAGATCTGTAAAATAATAGTCTAGAAACTAAAGCTTTGGTTGTCTTCCTCGCAGGCTTCCATGTCTTCTCCCTGGATCTCCTCAATGTCCACCTCTTGAACATCAGACTCTGAGGCCTCATCTTCACTGTCACTTCTCAATCCTGTTGAGGATGGCTCATTGTCAGGCTCAAAAAGCCACAAATTTGCCCGGATGGCCACCAATTTTTTAACCCTTGTATTGGTCAGCCTGTTGCGTGCTTTGGTGTGTGTGTTCCCAAACAAGGACCAGTTACGCTCTGAGGCGGCTGATGTTGGCGGGATTTGGAGGATGATGGAGGCAACAGAGGAAAGAGCCTCAGATCCACAAAGTCCCTTCCACCAGGTGGCTGATGAGATATGTTGGCACGACTGCCATATTGCATCTCCATCCCAAGGCCCTTGATTGGAAGTGTACTTTGCCAGACTGCCAAGAACCTTGCCCTCATCCAGGCCATGGTAGTGACGACACCATAGGTCTTGTTGATCTCTGCACCAGACAGGAGGCTCTTGCCAGCGTACTTGGGGTCCAACATGTACATTGCGGCATGTATGGGCTTCAGGCAGAAGTCTTCATGCTTTTTGATGTATTTCAGAACTGCATTTTCCTCTGCTTGGAGCAACAGTGAAGTGGGCAGGGCAGTACGGATTTATTTTCTTACATCTGCAAGCAGAGCCTGAACATCAGACAGGATGGCATTGTCTCCCTCAGTCCGTGCGATGGCTACTGCTATAGGTTTCAGGAGTATCAGGCTGCTTACCACTCTCTCCCAAAATACATCATCCAGGAGGATCCTCTTGATGGGGCTGTCCATATCGGCAGACTGTGATATGGCCATTTCTTGGAGAGACTCATTCCCCTCCAGGAGATTGACAACACCACCCCAACGGGTGTTGCTGGGCAGCTTCAATGTGTGCTCTTATTCTTCTCACTTTGCTTGGTGAGGAAGATTACTGCTATAACTTGATGACCCTTCACATACCAAACCATTTCCTTGGCTCTCTTGTAGAGTGTATCCATTGTTTTCAGTGCCATGATGTCCTTAAGGAGCAGATTCAATGCATGAGCAGCACAACCAATGGGTGTGATGTGAGGGTAGGACTCCTCCACTTTAGACCAAGCAGCCTTCATGTTCGTAGCATTGTCTGTCACCAGTGCAAATACCTTCTGTGGTCCAAGATCATTGATGACTGCCTTCAGCTCATCTGCAATGTAGAGATCGGTGTGTCTGTTATCCCTTCTGTCTGCACTCTTGTAGAATACTGGTTGAGGGGTGGAGATGACGTAGTTAATTATTCCTTGCCCACAAACATTCAACCACCCATCAGAGATGATTGCAATACAGTCTGCTTTCTCTATGATTTGCTTGACCTTCAGTTGAACTCTGTTGAACTCTGCATCTAGCAAATGAGTAGATAAAGCATGTCTGGTTGGAGGGGTATATGCTGGGCGAAGAACATACAGAAATCTCTTCCAATACACATTGCCTGTGAGCATCAGAGAACCAGTTGCATACACAGCTCAAGGAAGACATTCATCAGCATTTCTCTGACTACGTTCCTCCATTGAGTGAAACAAACTTCTGATTCCAGGAGGACCATGAGCTGTTGCTATCGATACGGTGTCTGATTCATCATTTTCACCTCGATAGAAGTATAGGGACTTTTGTCAGAGGTTACTTGTGAACGCTGAGCGAACTTTATGCACTTGGCCAGATGATTCTGCATTTTTGTTGCATTCTTCACAAATGATTTGGCAGAGTATTTGCAAATGTACAGCTTTTCCTTCTACATTAAATGCAGTGAAATGTCTCCACACATCAGATAGTTCCCGTGGCATTTTAGATTAGAAAAAAATGATTTAAAAAAAACAACAAATACAATGATTTAAACACACTTTGAAATGATTTAAACACACTTTGCTGTAGGCTACTATTTACTAGTTTTAAAAAATCATGTATGTCATATAAAATATATTCACCCCACCCAGTATTGTAATCAAAACTTACCAGAAAGCATGTAGTCCTTGGCTCAGACAGTGAAGTAGTGTGGGGTCAATAGCATCTCATGAGTGTGCAAAATCTTGAGAATCAGCTGTATATGTGATGGAAGAGTGCACTGCACTGTGGATGGAGAGGGTTGCAATTCCATTGAATTGGGGATAGTTTAACCAAAATATGCCACAAGACCTAGAATTGCCTTATGTGTATCCCCCAAAAAAGGTTCACTGTGAAAGCTAACTTTTTTGATGAATTTAAAGCAAAATTCCCAGGCTTAACTTCCCATGGAAAATTTGGTATATTTACCACAAAGTTTCCAACCCTTTGCAATCCTAACCCTGGCTGACGTACGAAATATACTGCTGCTTCATACAAAGCTGGGAGAGAGAGATCACCAAAGATTGTTACATTTCAAACTTACCACTTACACAGTATGATCGATATGTTCTGGTTTAATGCCAAATATAATTTTCTAGAAATAGTGTTTAACTTTGATGACAGGTTTGGTTGCCCAGTTTGTCCCTGTTAATCCCCTGGTATGTCCTTTTGTGTGAGTGTGTGCGTGATCAGAGTGGTAAAGTATGTTTGAGTACTCTTCTCTAATTGTAACTCCTGGTTGTGGTTCTTTCAGCCTGTAAATGGTGAGGTTGTTGTTGTGGGTAAGCCCCCTCGTAGCCCTGTGATGTCTCGGAGGTCCTGCGGCTCGCCCAGTAGAGCCCAGAGCTATTCCCCGTCTCATAGGGTAGGGCTACTACCCACTATGCACCTTGTGTGACATCATCGTACGTTTGGGTTACTAGGAAACCAAGTCCTCTCTAGAGTTAATGTATCTCTTTTTTTCTGTCCATATCAACATATCTGCCACATAATATACAACACTCTCACACATATGGTCTGTAGAAATACAACCTCCTAGATATGAAGAGATGAATATCCAGGAGACAACAGATATGTTAAGAATGTCCCACTGTAAGCAGAAGCATGCCAACCATGTCATCAAGCACCGGAGGAATACCTTCAACTTGAATTCCTGACCGTCTGTCCAGTGTGCATTGCAGCTTGGCATTGTGTGGGAACAGGAATCCCCAGTTGTGTCTGATGATCTGACAATGGGTCCCTGTTTCCCTGTTGCAAAGTGTGTGTCCCAAAGAGCGCCCTATTCCCTATAGAATGCACTACTTAGGGAATAGGGTGCCATTTGGGATGTAACCTTAGTGTCTGGTTTTTGGAGTGTGCTCCCTTGACAGCATCGTCTGTGGTTTTACTGCATGCCTGATGACTGACGGTTTAATTCAGGAGAATGGAATGGACTCCCTCTTTGACCCATAATTGTCTTCCCAACCTGTTAGTGTGGAAGCAAAACAGTCCATGCTTGTGGACTTGCTGTTTGCTAGGATGGCTTGTGTTAGCCTGAGTGCCAGTCTCTTTGTGCTATCAGGCCAACTCATTGTCACTCATTGTCTTGCCAATGTGGTTGGCAAGAGCACAAACGAATCTGGGACCAGTCTAGGCTTGTGTGCTGTGGAATAGGTGGATGTTAGGAATGAATGTTAGGATCTGAAATGCTTCGTTGCTCACTGTCTTCTATTCTGTCTCTGAGGGATGTTGAATAAATACTGTGTACCTCCCAGGAAGGCCTTAGTTCCCAAATCCCCTTCAACCAAGCAAAGTACAGTCAGCTCTTTGTCAGCATTGTGGTTCTAGCACATTAATTAAAGCAATAGATGGTTTTGGCTCTGGCACATTGTTGCTACAGTGATGGACACTGATGGTGGTAAAACATACGGCAGAGGAAGACAGATAGAAACATGACATGCCTACTGTATAACACTGCATTTCTCTTCTCTCTTCTCAGCGGCCATTGTTTACCCAAGATGCCCTGAATTGTGGTGGAGAGGCGTAAGTCTATCTTCTGTTTCCACAACGATTTATTTCCCCAACTTGACTGTTAAAGCTATATAGAGCTTTAAAGCTTATTTTAAGTTAAGTCTCTGATTGAATGTGTCTAATTTGTATTATAAACTGGGTGGTTCGAGCCCTGAACGGCTGACGGCCGCGGTATATCAGACCGTATAACACAGGTATGACAAAACCATTTCTTTTTACATTTCTAATTACGTTGGTAACCAGTTTATAATAGCAAAAAAGCACCTCGGAATTTTGTGGTATAAGAGCTGTGTCCAGGCACTCCGCGTTGCGTCGTGCAGTGATGCATAAGAACAGCCTTTAGCTGTGGTATATTGGCCATATACCACACCTCATCAGGCCTTATTGCTTAAATAAGCAGTAGCAATGTGTAAATGAATCTGATGATGTGACTGTATAATCCTCACTGATGACAGTTATTATGGTCTGTAGGTTCCAGGTCCTGTATAACTATGCTCCACGTAATGAGGATGAGTTGGAGCTCAAGGAAGGGGACATTGTTGATGTGATGGAGAGGTGTGACGACGGCTGGTTTGTAGGTAGGTCCGACGTTGTATTTATTTGCTCTATTAATATCCAAAAGATATAGACATGAATTATACAATAGTTCCTGTGTAGGGGCTCTGCATGGCCATTGCCCACTCCTGTTCAGCCAATCATTCAGAGCATTTAAAAGTTGTACTACTTAGCTGCTGCCAACAGATGGCATCCCTCGGCTGGAATTGAGTCATTAAACCAATCAGTGCTCTATGGAAGTTGTCCGTTATTTAGATGTGACAATAGTCACATATCCTCAGCCATTGTTCCATAAACAAAAACATAATGCACTCCACTGAAAATGCTTGTGACAAACTATATCGTTGAGCTTTTCCTTTAATACCGCTATTATGTTTGTTATTTTTCAAGGCACTTCCAGAAGAAGCACGTTTTTTGGAACCTTTCCTGGAAACTACGTGAAGCGGCTATAACCTTGTTCTCATGATGTCCAGCAAAACTGCAGTGGTTGTATAACTCAGTGGGTGAATAACCAATATATTCAGACTGCACAAAAACGTTACATTCATCTATGACTAGTTATTTTCATTAAAAAAAAACTTTTCCAGGAGTGACAATGCATTTACTAATTTGATGAATAGGAGAAGATATGAACCCAGTGGCCTTGAAGGAATATATTTCATGTTTGATTTAAGGGTATTCTACTCTACTAACTGTGAGGATGTCTCAGTGAATACAGTGGATGCAACAAATAAGGTTGAAATCAGATTTGGTCATAAACAAAAATGAGTTATTTGTGCATAATGAGAGTTATTTACAGTGAAGGAATGCCTTATAGACTAATGGGTTTCACAATAATGAAGTAACCAAGTGCCCTATTTACCATGTATTTATTTATACATAAATATATATTTTTCTTGTTCTGGAAGTACTCTATAATTGATTATGCTAATTGACATTAGGAGAGTGTGTTATTAACCTTTTTGGAGAGGGGTTGTCCTCTTGCTTCATACAGTTAATGTGCAGGGGACCTGAACTTGGATCTGTACAGGCAGGCAGAAAGAGATGACAGTGTTGTTGGGTTAGTTTTATACAGGCAATTAGGGTTCCTCCTCAATGCATCCGTTAGCACATGGCTTTGGACAGACACATAGTTCATGTATTCAGGCAGTTACCTCTGACTGGAGCTAATGTCTTGTCCGGTTTTGTTTTTCTCTCCTGACATTCCTATAAGTATTAATAAAAAGAAAGAGAAGACTTTTATGTAATTGGACAATATATATTTTTTAAAAGCAATGTCTTCTTTTTACAACTTGGGTAGAGTGATCTGTTATTTAAGATTGTTCTTTAATATATGATCATTTTACAATGTTCTTCTTATTGCGAACTGTCAAACTATTTGAAATTATTTAAATATCTTAGGGACAACTCACCTGCCACAAATCCTGTATAAAAGTGTTAAACATATTTGAGGTAATTTAATTTACTGTCTGTATGCATTCAGCTCCAAATCAGCGTTTGATTTATGCAATAACCATTCTCCCAAATACCTGCCTTTCTGTTCTAGAACACAGAGCAACAAAATGACAGAAGGATTGGAAGTGATGATGTTGTTGATGATGACATGTAATAAAGTCATCATGTAACTTTGTGTTCACTACTGCCTAAACACACCATACCGTATAGTCTGTCCTGTACAGTGTATGTCCCTGTGATTAAAAAACATCCACTGCCTCCATCAGTCATCAGCATGTATTTCCATTTCTTGCATTATTTCAGCAATAGCAGGTATGCCGGAGAGGTGCATAACAGGTGCAATAGCAGGTATGCCGGAGAGGTGCATAACAGGTGCAATAGCAGGTATGCCGGAGAGGTGCATAACAGGTGCAATAGCAGGTATGCTGGAGAGGTGCATAACAGGTGCAATAGCAGGTATGCTGGAGAGGTGCATAGCAGGTATGCCGGAGAGGTGCATAACAGGTGCATAGCAGGTATGCTGGAGAGGTGCATAACAGGTGCAATAGCAGGTATGCTGGAGAGGTGCATAACAGGTATGCAGGTAGAGAGGTGCATAGCAGGTATGCTGGAAAGTGCATAACAGGTGCAATAGCAGGTATGCTGGAGAGGTGCATAACAGGTGCAATAGCAGGTATGCTGGAGAGGTGCATAACAGGTGCAATAGCAGGTATGCCGGAGAGGTGCATAACAGGTGCAATAGCAGGTATGCTGGAGAGGTGCAATAGCAGGTATGCTGGAGAGGTGCATAACAGGTGCAATAGCAGGTATGCTGGAGAGGTGCATAACAGGTGCAATAGCAGGTATGCTGGAGAGGTGCATAACAGGTATGCCGGAGAGGTGCATAAACTTTGCAAACTAGCATTTGGTCAAGATGTGAAGTCATTGTCTAAGGAAAACCTCTAGCAATATCAGCAAAAATGAGAGAAAAATGAAATGTAATTGTATATAATCAGTGCATCAGAAAGTCAGTAGGAAGTATGTACTGTAAGTGTACACAAACACAGTGAACTATTGATATGGTGATCAAGGATCTACATCAAGGAGGTGTGAGGAATTTGGACATGTCGTCAACTAGCTCTGGTCCAGAGCGTTAGTGCGACTTGCTAAGACTGGGCCTTGAATGCTCAGCGTTAGCAAACCACTCAACACCATGTCTGCAATACAGTCACCACCCTTCCAATACCTGGAGATCCCCTTCTCCCCACGGGACACAGGATGAGGTGTGGAGGCACATTCACCCTCAATGACAATATGTCTGTTTTTTCTTTCTGTAATATTGTTTATCCAATCAATTCTGCCTGAATGTTTCCCTTCCTTTGTGCTCATTGTCTGAGGATTTTATTTCTCTGTATTATTCTTTAATAATAGTCCTGCAATCAGCCCAATATTACCATGGTAATAACATTACCACTGACAGAGTTACAGTGTGCAATGTGAAAAAGGTCCACCACAGTTCTCCATTACAGTTCTGGTACTGTGAAAATAGCCTGGTTATTTCAGCTCCCAAACGATTGTCTGTTTAAATAAATGTGAAAGCAGGCTTCATCCTGTAACCTACTGCAGTAGCTGCTGGCCTGATCCCCCCCCCAGCCTGCCTACTATATCAACAGCTGGTAGCTGCTGGCCTGATCCTCCCAGCCTGGCTACTATATCAACAGCTGGTAGCTGCTGGCCTGATCCCCCAGCCTGGCTACTATATCAACAGCTGGTAGCTGCTGGCCTGATCCCCCAGCCTACCTACTATATCAACAGCTGGTAGCTGCTGGCCTGATCCCCCCAGCCTGCCTACTATATCAACAGCTGGTAGCTGCTGGCCTGATCCCCCAGCCTGGCTACTATATCAACAGCTGGTAGCTGCTGGCCGATCCCCCAGCCTGGCTACTATATCAACAGCTGGTAGCTGCTGGCCTGATCCTCCCAGCCCCCCAGCCTGCCTACTATATCAACAGCTGGTAGCTGCTGGCTGATCCCCCAGCCTGCCTACTATATCAACAGCTGGTAGCTGCTGGCCCGATCCCCCAGCCTGCCTACTATATCAACAGCTGGTATCTGCTGGCCTGATCCCCCAGCCTGCCTACTATATCAACAGCTGGTAGCTGCCGGCCCGAGCTGCCGGCCCCCCCCAGCCTGGCTACTATATCTGTAACGGTTCTCTTTTGGTGAAGGAGAGTCGGACCAAAAGCTGCTGATTGCGATCCATGTTTAATAAACAAACGTAAAACACGAATCAATACAAAAACTACAAAAAAAACAACAAACGTGGAAACCGAAAACCGAAACAGCCCTATCTGGTGAAAACACAGAGACAGGAACAATCATACAAACACACACAGCTGGTTCCCAATCAGAGACAATGACTAACACCTGCCTCTGATTGAGAACCTGATCCCCATAGAAATAGACAAACTAGACCTGAAACATAGAATGCCCAACAGCTCACACCCTGACCAACCAAAACATAGAAATATACCCCTATGGTCTGCCTGACAATATCAACAGCTGGTATCTACTGGCCTGATCCCCCAGACTGCCTACTATATCAACAGCTGGTATCTGCTGGCCTGATCCCCCAGCCTGGCTACTATATCAACAGCTGGTATCTGCTGGCCTGATCCCCCAGTCTGGCTACTATATCAACAGCTGGTATCTGCTGGCCTGATCCCCCAGCCTGGCTACTATATCAACAGCTGGTATCTGCTGGCCTGATCCCCCAGCCTGCCTACTATATCAACAGCTGGTAGCTGCTGGCCTGATCCCCCAGCCTGGCTACTATATCAACAGCTGGTAGCTGGTGGCCTGATCCCCCAGCCTGCCTACTATATCAACAGCTGGTAGCTGGTGGCCTGATCCCCCCCAGCCTGCCTACTAATCAACAGCTGGTAGCTGCCAGCCCGATCCCCCAGCCTGCCTACTATATCAACAGCAGCTGCTGGCCTGATCCCCCCAGCCTGGCTACTATATCAACAAGCTGCTGGCCTGATCCTCCCAGCCTGCCTACTATATCAACAGCTGGTAGCTGCTGGCCTGATCCCCCCCAGCCTGGCTACTATATCAACAGCTGGTAGCTGCTGGCCTGATCCTCCCAGCCTGCCTACTATATCAAGAACTGGTATCTGCTGGCCTGATCCCCCAGCCTGGCTACTATATCAACAGCTGGTAAACCCCGATCCCCCAGCCTGCCTACTATATCAACAGCTGGTAGCTGGTGGCCTGATCCCCCCAGCCTGCCTACTATATCAACAGCTGGTAGCTGGTGGCCTAATCCCCCCAGCCTGCCTACTATATCAACAGCTGGTAGAACTGATCCCCCCCCCCAGCCTGCCTACTATATCAACAGCTGGTAGCTGCCAGCCCGATCCCCCAGCCTGCCTACTATATCAACAGCTGGTAGCTGCTGGCCTGATCCCCCCCAGCCTGGCTACTATATCAACAGCTGGTAGCTGCTGGCCTGATCCTCCCAGCCTGCCTACTATATCAACAGCTGGTAGCTGCTGGCCTGATCCCCCCCAGCCTGGCTACTATATCAATAGCTGCTGGCCTGATCCTCCCAGCCTGCCTACTATATCAAGAGCTGGTATCTGCTGGCCTGACCCCCCCAGCCTGGCTACTATATCAACAGCTGGTAGCTGCTGGCCCGATCCCCCAGCCTGCCTACTATATCAACAGCTGGTATCTGCTGGCCTGATCCCCCAGCCTGCCTACTATATCAACAGCTGGTATCTGCTGGCCTGATCCCCCAGCCTGGCTACTATATCAACAGCTGGTATCTGCTGGCCTGATCCCCCCAGCCTGGCTACTATATCAACAGCTGGTATCTGCTGGCCTGATCCCCCTCCCAGCCTGCCTACTATATCAACAGCTGGTAGCTGCTGGCCTGATCCCCCCCAGCCTGGCTACTATATCAACAGCTGGTAGCTGGTGGCCTGATCCCCCAGCCTGCCTACTATATCAACAGCTGGTAGCTGCTGGCCTGATCCCCCCCAGCCTGCCTACTATATCAACAGCTGGTAGCTGCTGGCCTGATCCCCCCCAGCCTGGCTACTATATCAACAGCTGGTAGCTGCTGGCCTGATCCCCCCAGCCTGCCTACTATATCAACAGCTGGTAGCTGCTGGCCTGACCCCCCCCAGCCTGGCTACTATATCAACAGCTGGTAGCTGCCAGCCCGATCCCCCAGCCTGCCTACTATATCAACAGCTGGTATCTGCTGGCCTGATCCCCCCCAGCCTGCCTACTATATCAACAGCTGGTAGCTGCTGGCCTGATCCCCCCAGCCTGCCTACTATATCAACAGCTGGTAGCTGCTGGCCCGATCCCCCAGCCTGCCTACTATATCAACAGCTGGTAGCTCTGATCCTCACAGCCTGCCTACTATATAAACAGCCGGTAGCTGCTGGCCCGATCCCCAGCCTGCCTACTATATCAACAGCTGGTAGCTGCTGGCCCGATCCCCCCCCAGCCTGCCTACTATATCAACAGCTGGTAGCTGGTGGCCTGATCCCCCCCAGCCTGCCTACTATATCAACAGCTGGTAGCTGGTGGCCTGATCCCCCAGCCTGCCTACTATATCAACAGCTGGTAGCTGGTGGCCTGATCCCCCAGCCTGCCTACTATATCAACAGCTGGTAGCTGCCAGCCCGATCCCCCAGCCTGCCTACTATATCAACAGCTGGTAGCTGCTGGCCTGATCCCCCCCCAGCCTGGCTACTATATCAACAGCTGGTAGCTGCTGGCCTGATCCCCCAGCCTGCCTACTATATCAACAGCTGGTAGCTGCTGGCCTGATCCCCCCCAGCCTGGCTACTATATCAACAGCTGGTAGCTGCTGGCCGATCCCCCAGCCTGCCTACTATATCAACAGCTGGTATCTGCTGGCCTGACCCCCCCCAGCCTGGCTACTATATCAACAGCTGGTAGCTGGCCCGATCCCCCAGCCTGCCTACTATATCAACAGCTGGTATCTGCCCCAGCCTGCCTACTATATCAACAGCTGGTATCTGCTGGCCTGATCCCCCAGCCTGGCTACTATATCAACAGCTGGTATCTGCTGGCCTGATCCCCCAGCCTGGCTACTATATCAACAGCTGGTATCTGCTGGCCTGATCCCCCCCTCCCAGCCTGCCTACTATATCAACAGCTGGTAGCTGCTGGCCTGATCCCCCCCAGCCTGGCTACTATATCAACAGCTGGTAGCTGGTGGCCTGATCCCCCAGCCTGCCTACTATATCAACAGCTGGTAGCTGCTGGCCTGATCCCCCAGCCTGCCTACTATATCAACAGCTGGTAGCTGCTGGCCTGATCCCCCCCAGCCTGGCAACTATATCAACAGCTGGTAGCTGCTGGCCTGATCCCCCAGCCTGCCTACTATATCAACAGCTGGTAGCTGCTGGCCTGACCCCCCCCAGCCTGGCTACTATATCAACAGCTGGTAGCTGCCGGCCCGATCCCCCAGCCTGCCTACTATATCAACAGCTGGTATCTGCTGGCCTGATCCCCCCAGCCTGCCTACTATATCAACAGCTGGTAGCTGTTGGCCTGATCCCCCAGCCTGCCTACTATATCAACAGCTGGTAGCTGCCGGCCCGATCCCCCAGCCTGCCTACTATATAAACTGCCAGTAGCTGCTGGCCCGATCCTCACAGCCTGCCTACTATATAAACAGCCGGTAGCTGCTGGCCCGATCCTCACAGCCTGCCTACTATATAAACAGCCGGTAGCTGCTGGCCCGATCCTCACAGCCTGCCTACTATATAAACTGCCGGCAGTTGCTGGCCCGATCCTCACAGCCTGCCTACTATATAAACTGCCGGCAGCTGCTGGCCCAATCCTCACAGCCTGTCTACTATATAAACAGCCGCTGGCCTTTTCCTCACAGACTGCCTACTATAGAAACAGCCATGACAAATAGAAGGCTCTAACCACACCGTGTCCTCAAGTTTTTCCTGGCGCCTCCATGGCAACTACAAAAATAAAGCCCCTGGTTCAGCCAGCATTCAGGCCAGGGCAGTCCAAGGTTTCTATAATTACGATCCTGGACCTAGTGGCAGACAGGCTGCTGTGTTTTCTTTCAGAATGAAGGAATCAGAAGTATTCCCCTGGTGCTGTTCTAAAACAAAGCCAGGGGAGACCTCCTAAGCCTTTTTAATTGTGCTCCCTTATTTATCGGATGATTTATGAATCCCCAGACAAATCCTCCCAGCTGGTCTCTAGTCAGCGGTGCTGTGCTCTATTAGAGGTTGTGCTTTCAGACTGGCTCTCCTTTCGAAGATAACATAATGACTTTCAAAGAAAGCACTTTATCTCAGAAAGCTATTGACAGTTGTGTGAATGCATCAGAGGTGTGGTCATCCCTGGGAAGAGTGATGAGAGTAAGACTAAAGAATAAAGAGAGAATATAACAGTGAGAAACATACTTTTCTGGTTGGCCAACAGGCCTTTTGAGCTTGGTAAGGATAGGGCTCTGCGGGTTTCCTCCAGGGCTATAAAAAGAGACTATAAAAAACTGACCCTAACCTTAACCTTGACCTTAACCCTGACCTTAACCCTAACTCTAACCTAATTTTAACTAATTCTGAAATGTAATATCAGTTTGCAGGTCAGGAGTGTTCATATAGCCTTTTCCTTGTACAATGAAGGCCTGCTCAATCTCAGGGGCTCAACCAAGCTTTAAGTCCCCACCAAATAAGGGGGCAAGTTGTCAAAGCATGCAGGCCAAGTAAAACAGGTGATTTCTGACAGATTGCTTTGGCTCTCTAATGAGACAAGCACAGACTGCACTCAAACTGTAAATGGACTGTTGGACGGAGTGAATAGTCAGCCTTCTCCATCTGCACAGAAGAACATCTGCTTAAAGCAAGGCCCAGGCAGGCACTCATGAGCCCTGTTGATACCTGGTTCTATCATGCAGCCTATGTCCTAATCTTGTCCACATTCTGATTGTGCTCACATTTTTAGACAAGCGTAGATCATTAAAAGACACGTTGTGATCTGATTGTGATCAGATCTTATAAGTGTGAACAGACAAGACCAGGTAAAGATCAGGACATGATCAACCCCGTCTCCTTCCCATGCAGCGCGTGTCTTGGCAGACAGGTGTTGTAGTACAACTTTTATCAGCTCCAGAGCCGGGTCTTTCTGTCAGCCACCCGGGTCTGGATGCCTGTGTCATCTATGTAATATTTGCCTGCGTCTCTATTTGGGCACTGGTTTGGCCTGCTGACTGATGAGGGTGGGTCATCACACAGGAGTTGTCGAGCCCAACCAACAAGGAACAGAGAGAAAGGGGGAATAGAGTGAGAGAGAGATAAACAGAGAGAGAGTAACTGACAGGGTAGGTTCTAGCACTCTGCCTTAGAGGTCCTCAGACAGCCGGATGACTTCACTCTGAGGGCGGGGCATCCTGCTAACATGCCCAGCGGCCTGTTATAAAGGCTCCTGGCCAGAGAAAGGCTGCCAATCAGCTCTGGAAGAGCAGTGTGTCTGTGTGTGTGTGTGTGTGTGAGAGAGAGAGAGAGAGAGAGAGAGAGCGACAGAGAGAGAGACAGAGCGACAGAGAGAGAGAGAGAGAGAGTGGAGGGAGAGATTAGCCTACTGCTGCTGTGACTGCTGCTCTACCAGAAACAGGGTGACAGCTAGGAAGATAATGCCCCAGAATGTGGTCCTGGATGGGCCAGCCCCCTGGGGATTCAGGCTCAATGGAGGGAAGGACTTCAACCAGCCCCTGACCATCACCAGGGTGAGTGCCCACTGACCAACCTTAAACGTGATTAATACCATTTTTAAATATATTCTAAAATTGACTCGTAGGTGTGATATGGTTACATTTTCTGGTGCCTGTTAAATGCAGTGGCAGCATTTTGAACTAACTGTAGACAATGGAGTGATTTCTGACTGAGACAGGCTTACAAAGAGTTACAGTAATCTAGGCTTGAGGAATTAAAAGCATGTAGAACTTTCTATACAGTATATCAGTGACAAATAAAAAAACTTGACTTTTGCTTTATATATAGATAATAATAAAAGCAGGACTGGACAACCTTTACATGTAGCTCAAGATTTAGGTCTGTGTCAAAGAAGACACAAGGTTTCTGGACCTAGGTTTTACACTGGTGGACAAATGACCAAGGTAAATAAAACAACCTCTGATTTCATATCATTGAGCTGGAAGAAGTTGTTAGACATCCAACATTTGATGTCAGCAAGATACTGGTTGAAGGTTTGCTATGCTAGCTTGATCACTGGGTCTGTTTGGTAAATAAAGTAGCATGTCATCTGCATAGCAGTGAAACTGAATTTTATGATTGCGGATGATGTCACCCAGGGGACTCATGTACGAGGTAAATGTACAGGATGGGGCCCAGAATGTACAGGATGGGGCCCAGAATTGACCCCTGAGGGACACCATAGTAAATAAGTGCTGGGGACGATACTGAACCACCCATGGTCACTGAGAAATGTCTGCCACATAGATAAGACCTGAACCAGTCAAGGCACTGCCGTAGATTCCCACCCACCTCTCCAATCTGTCGACAAGAAGGTTATGATCAATAGTATCAAACATGACACTGAGATCCAAAAAACTAGGATAGAGAACTAGGATAGAGCATTCACCAGCATCGTCAGCCAACAGAAAGTAATTACTGACTTTCAGTAAAGACGTTTCTGTGCTGTGAAGTGATTTGTTGTTCGTACTCATACTCAAATAAGCCACCAAATGCTTTAAAACAACTTTTTCTAACATCTTGGATAAAAAAGGAAGTTTAGAGATGAGGGGGCGTATAGATTGGGCTTTTTAAGGAGAAGTTGGACCAGAACAGTTTTAAAATAGGCTGGGAAGGAGCCAGAGGTCAGGGAGCTATTTCCAATACACAGAATGTTGGGGCTAACAGTATGGATAACTTATTTTAGTAGTGAAGTAGGGACCATGTCCAAGGGTCAGGGGGAGGTCTTCATGTGAGGAATAGCACCAAGGAGGGACTCAAAGGATATTTGGTCAAAAGAGTAAAAGGAAGCAGTAGACAGTCTCAGAGTAGTTGCCTCTTGACCAGAAAATCTGGTATGGGGTTGGCTACTGTCATTCTGGGATCTAAAATGTTCTATGCTTTCTGTAGAAAATAATCGTAAAAACTGTCCGCCAAGACCAGGGGATGCAAGCATGTCATTGTTAAGGGGGCCACTGACAACATACTCAATTGTCTTAAACAGAATTTTCGAGTTGTGGCACTTCTCAGAAATCAGGGTACTTCTCAGAAATCAGCGTACTTCTCAGAGATCAGGGCACTTCTCAGAGATCAGGTAGAGAAATAGTTTGCATCTTTAACAGCAACATTATAATTTCTCATCAGATCCTTCATTACTGGACGTCATAGAATACTTGAAATTTGCATGCCTTCAATTTACATACAGCCTTTCTAAGTTCACTTTTTAAGGCATGACTGTGGTCATTTAACCAACGTGAGACTGGCAGACAATTTATTATTGTTTTAACTGATGCCACTGATTTTAAAGTAGCCTGATATACAGTGCCTTCGGAATGTACTCAGACCCCTTGACTTTTTCCACATTTTGTTACGTTACAGCCGTATTCTAAAATGGATTAAATAAAGAAAAATCCTCAGCAATCTACACACAATATCCCATAATGACAAAGCAAAAACAGGTTTTTAGACATTTCTGCAAGTGTATTAAAGATAATAAACAGAAATACCTTATTTACATAAGTATTCAGATCCTTTGCTATGAGACTTGAAATTGCACTGATCATCCTTGAGATATTTCTACAACTTGATTGGAGTCCACTTGTTGTAAATTCAATTGATTGGACATGATCTTGAAAGGCACATCTGTCTATATAAGGTCCCACAGTTGACAGTGCATGTCAAAGCAAAAACCAATCCATGAAAAAGTCAAGAGGTCTGAGTACTTTCCGAATCCACTGTATTTCAGTGAAACTGTTCAGAAAATCAGCGGTATGACGACAAAGACCCGGATCATTAGGAGAGGATATAAAAGCAGTGGTAAATGTACTAGCACTTGATGATGCGATAGCGATTGGGGCAGACTTTTATTTTTTAAATTCTCCTTTTTCTTGATATCCAATTGGTAGTTACAGTCTTGTCCCATCGCTGCAACTCCCCTACGGACTCGGGAGAGGAAAAGGTCGAGAGCCATGCATCCTCCAAAACACGACCCTGCCAAGACGCACTGCTTCTTGACCCACTGCTCGCTTAACCCAGAACCCAGCCGCACCAATGTGTCGGAGGAAACACATTCTAGCTGGCGACCGGAAGTCAGCTTGCAGGTGCCCGGCCTGCCACAAGGAATCACTAGAGCGCAATGAGACAAGGAAATCCCGGCCGGCCAACCTCTCCCCTAACCCGGACGACACTGGGGCAATTGTGCACCGCCTCATGGGTCTCCCAGTCGCGGACGGCTGTGACACAGCCTGGGATCGAACCCAGGTCTGTAGCGATGCAGTGGCTTAGACCGCTGCACCACTCAGGAGGCTAGGGGTGGCAGACATTTTTAGGAGAAAGCATTTTAAAAACAATAATGAGAGGGTCAGAGACAAACACATCAATAGTTTCCAAGTGATCAATATTCAGACCATAGGACAGCAGGAGATCAACACTATGGCCTTGGTAGTGTGTAAGCCCTGTGGCATGTAGCACATTCTAACTCTCCCTGGCTAGTGCATTCTTTAAATAACTCTGTCATATTTAAACATGACCAAAGCCAGCTGGTCAGAGAAATCCTGCAATGAACAAACTATTAGGTTTATGTTGTGGAGGGCGGTACACTAGAATGGATAAGGTGAGCTGTTGCTTATTCAAGCAAATTATAAGACTTTAAAATTAGGAACATTTGCAACATGACTCAGGGCTACGTACTGTATATGCTTGTCTCTATGAATGACGGCTACCCTCCCCAACAGGGCCAAACGGCCTGGATGTCTACTGAGGCACCATGGAGATCTCCAGTCACACCTGTCACAGCCAGGAGCACATATTTTCTTACCCCTCAGCCCCATGGAACGCCACTCGACCCCCAGGAGCCCCCCTTGTCCCCCAGGAACCCCCCTCTTCCCCCAGGAACCCCCCTCGACCCGGGTCCGTAACGAGCTGCTGAAGGAGTAGAAGGGATAGGACTGAGCCACTTAGCAGACTGTTGGTAGTGTAGGACTGAGCCACTTAGCAGACTGTTAGTAGTGTAGGACTGAGACTTTTAGCAGACTATTAGTAGTGTAGAACTGAGACTCTTAGCAGACTGTTAGTAGTGTAGGACTGAGACTCGTAGCAGACTGTTAGTAGTGTAGAACTGAGACTCTTAGCAGACTGTTAGTAGTGTAGGACTGACACTCTTAGCAGACTGTTAGTAGTGTAGGACTGAGACTCTTAGCAGACTGTTAGTAGTGTAGGACTGAGACTCTTAGCAGACTGTTAGTAGTGTAGGACTGAGACTCTTAGCAGACTGTTAGTAGTGTAGAACTGAGACTCGTAGCAGACTGTTAGTAGTGTAGAACTGAGACACTTAGCAGACTGTTAGTAGTGTAGGACTGAGACTCTTAGCAGACTGTTAGTAGTGTAGGACTGAGACACTTAGCAGACTGTTAGTAGTGTAGAACTGAGACTCTTAGCAGACTGTTAGTAGTGTAGGACTGAGACTCTTAGCAGACTGTTAGTAGTGTAGGACTGAGACTCTTAGCAGACTGTTAGTAGTGCAGGACTGAGACTCTTAGCAGACTGTTAGTAGTGTAGAACTGAGACACTTAGCAGACTGTTAGTAGTGTAGGACTTTGACTCTTAGCATACTATTAGTAGTGTAGGACTGAGACTCGTAGCAGACTGACTGAGAAGCAGACTGTTGGTGTAGGACTGAGACTCTTAGCAGACTGTTAGTAGTGTTGGACTGAGACTCTTAGCAGACTGTTAGTAGTGTAGGACTGAGACTCTTAGCAGACTGTTAGTAGTGTAGGACTGAGACTCTTAGCAGACTGTTAGTAGTGTAGGACTGAGACTCTTAGCCGACTGTTAGTAGTGTAGAACTGAGACTCGTAGCAGACTGTTAGTAGTGTAGAACTGAGACACTTAGCAGACTGTTAGTAGTGTAGGACTGAGACTCTTAGCAGACTGTTAGTAGTGTAGGACTGAGACACTTAGCAGACTGTTAGTAGTGTAGAACTGAGACTCTTAGCAGACTGTTAGTAGTGTAGGACTGAGACTCTTAGCAGACTGTTAGTAGTGTAGGACTGAGACTCTTAGCAGACTGTTAGTAGTGCAGGACTGAGACTCTTAGCAGACTGTTAGTAGTGTAGAACTGAGACACTTAGCAGACTGTTAGTAGTGTAGGACTTTGACTCTTAGCATACTATTAGTAGTGTAGGACTGAGACTCTTAGCAGACTGTAAGTGGTGTAGGACTGAGACTCTTAGCAGACTGTTAGTAGTGTTGGACTGAGACTCTTAGCAGACTGTTAGTAGTGTAGAACTGAGACTCGTAGCAGACTGTTAGTAGTGTAGGACTGAGACTCTTAGCAGACTGTTAGTAGTGTAGGACTGAGACTCTTAGCAGACTGTTAGTAGTGTAGGACTGAGACTCGTAGCAGACTGTTAGTAGTGTAGGACTGGAAGAGCCTGGGCTTCTTGACCAAAATGACACCCTATTCCCTTATAGTGCACTATTTTAGACCAAAATGAATGTACTATGTAGGGAATAGGGTACCATTTAGCATACAAATGTGTTGTGGCTGACGAGAGCTAGGATGGGGAGGTCACAGGTTTACTTAAGAGTCACACAGCAAGACTTAGTGAATACTTCCTCCAGCATTCCGGCTGACTGTAGAGGATCCTTGAGCTGCACTTTCATGTTCTGGCTAATGTTTGAAATCTTGTCAGGAATGGTGCTAATGGTATATAATGTAATCCAGCACTGTAACCCAGAGTATTTGGGACCAATGAAAAGCTGGTTATTTTTCATTCCTCCAAGTTCATGTCCTTATTACTTAACTGTGATCCAATGCTACTTCTTGGAGGTTTTGAATGATCATTAGCTGGATAACATTAACTATGATTAACTGTGGGCTTGAAGAGAGCGGTCCAGAGTTAGAGACCGATATGACCCATAATGACACAGGTTCCTGCTAACCAGACGGATTTGATCCACATCGCTCTGATTAAGACCAGAATCTACATTCTGATTAAAGCCAGAACCTAAATTCTGATTAAGACCAGAACCTACATTCTGAGTAAAACCAGAACGAACCTACATTCTGATTTAAGCCCAAACCTCATTTCTGATTAAGACCAGAACCTGTAAAGACGAGGAATAGGAAGGATCGGACCAAAACGCAGCTTGGTAAGTGTCCATGTTAATTTGAATAAATAAACTGAACACTGCAATAACCAAAAAACAACAAAGAGAGAGCGTGAACGAAACGAAACAGTTCTGTAAGGTGAAGACACACAAAACAGAAAACAACTACCCACCAACACAGGTGAGAACAGGCTACCTAAGTATGGTTCTCAATCAGAGACAACGATAGACAGCTGCCTCTGATTGGGAACCATACCAGGCCAAAAACAGAAATACAAAACATAGAACAAAACATAGGATGCCCACCCCAACTCACGCCCTGACCAAACCAAAAATAGAGACATAAAAAAGGAACTAAGGTCAGGACGTGACAGAACCTAAATTCTGGTTAAGACCAGAACCTGATTTCTGATTAAGACCAGAACCTTAATTCTGATTAAGACCAGAACCTAATTTCTGATTAAGACCAGAACCTAAATTGATTAAGACCAAAATCTTACATTCTGATTAAAGTCAGAACCTAAATTCTGATTAAGACCAGAACCTAAATTCTGAGTAAAACCAGAACCTACATTCTGATTAAAGCCCGAACCTAATTTCTGATTAAGACCAGAACCTAAATTCTGATTAAGACCAGAACCTAATTTCTGATTAAGACCAGAACCTAAATTCTGATTAAGACCAGAACCTAAATTCTGAGTAAAACCAGAACCTACATTCTGATTAAAGCCCAAACCTCATTTCTGATTAAGACCAGAACCTAAATTCTGATTAAGACCAGAACCTAATTTCTGATTAAGACCAGAACCTAATTTCTGATTAAGACCAGAACCTAAATTCTGATTAAGACCAGAACCTAAATTCTGAGTAAAACCAGAACCTACATTCTGATTAAAGCCCGAAACTAATTTCTGATTAAGACCAGAACCTAATTTCTGATTAAGACCAAAACCTACATTCTGATTAAAGCCTGAACCTAATATCTGATTAAGACCAGAACCTAAATTCTGATTAAGACCAGAACCTAATTTCTGATTAAGACCAAAACCTACATTCTGATTAAAGCCTGAACCTAAATTCTGATTAAGACCAGAACCTAAATTCTGATTAAGATCAGAACCTCATTTCTGATTAAGACCAAAACCAAGCAGAAAGCATATCCATGCCATAGTCAGGGTCTGGGAATACAATAGTGATCTACAATTTAGGCCAAATGTGTCTTATCATAACCATGGTTATTTCAATGATGCCTAATTGTTTCCTCTGCTGATTAGGTTTGTGACGTCTATCCAACAACAACATTCTGCAACATTACTGATAAAATCCCAGCTGTTATTCTATTAAAACCAACCACCAAACAATCATGGTGTATTGCTCATACAAAAATAACTGATAAGCAACAGAAGACCATGGATATATACTGTTGGTATTCGTCCCAAATGGCACCCTATTCCTTTTATAGTGTACTAGTTTTGACCAGAACCCATAGGGATTAGTGTTATAATATGAGTCCCATCTGTCTGAAAAGGATTGGTCATAAGGTGCCGGGAATTGGCTGGTAGTGATATCTTCATGTGGGTAGCATGTCCTTACTTGTGCAGTGCTCTTCTCTGAGAGGTGCCTCTGGGTCTATATGGCATGTTTTTCACAACGTTGTCAAAGCCATTACTGATGATGCCTACGTCAAAACAGGAAACAGGTGTTCCAGTATGTGACTAAACTGCAAACAGTCTGCTTCTGCTTGTACTGTATGCCAGTCTGCTTTTATCTGGTAACAATGTGTGGTTATGGCTGCTATCTAATTGTGTTTTGTGTGCGTATAGGTTTGAATAGTATGAGTGGTTATGTGATTTCATGAGGATGTGTATTAGTGTGGAACTGAGACTGTGTGTGTGGTGGACGTATTTTAAGCCCCTCCCTCTCAAATGGCTCTAACTTCCTGTCCTGTCATGAAGAGGTGTCATGGCGGTTCCTCTGTATGAGAGGTGTCATGGTGGTGTGGCAGTTCCTCTGTGTGAGAGGTGTCATGGTGGTGTGGCGGTTCCTCTGTGTGAGAGGTGTTATGGTGGTGTGGCGGTTCCTCTGTGTGAGAGGTGTCATGGCGGTTCCTCTGTGTGAGAGATTTCATGGTGGTGTGGTGGTTCCTCTGTGTGAGAGGTGTCATGGCGGTTCCTCTGTGTGAGAGGTGTCATGGTGGTTCCTCTGTGTGAGAGGTGTCATGGTGGTGTGGTGGTTCCTCTGTGTGAGAGGTGTCATGGTGGTGTGGCGGTTCCTCTGTGTGAGAGGTGTCATGGCAGTTCCTCTGTGTGAGAGATGTCATGGCGGTTCCTCTGTGTGAGAGGTGTCATGGTGGTTCCTCTGTGTGAGAGGTGTCATGGTGGTTCCTCTGTGTGAGAGGTGTCATGGTGGTTCCTCTGTGTGAGAGGTGTCATGGTGGTTCCTCTGTGTGAGAGGTGTCATGGTGGTTCCTCTGTGTGAGAGGTGTCATGGTGTGTGGTGGTTCCTCTGTGTGAGAGGTGTCATGGTGGTGTCATGGTGGTTCCTCTGTGTGAGAGGTGTCATGGTGGTTCTTCTGTGTGAGAGGTGTCATGGTGGTGTGGTTCCTCTGTGTGAGAGGTGTCATGGTGGTGTGGTTCCTCTGTGTGAGAGGTGTCATGGTGGTGTGGTTCCTCTGTGTGAGAGGTGTCATGGTGGTGTGGTTCCTCTGTGTGAGAGGTGTCATGGCAGTTCCTCTGTGTGAGAGGTGTCATGGTGGTTCCTCTGTGTGAGAGGTGTCATGGTGGTTCCTCTGTGTGAGAGGTGTCATGGTGGTTCCTCTGTGTGAGAGGTGTCATGGTGGCTCCTCTGTGTGAGAGGTGTCATGGTGGTTCTTCTGTGTGAGAGGTGTCAATGTGGTTCCTCTGTGTGAGAGGTGTCATGGTGGTTCCTCTGTGTGAGAGATGTCATGGTGGTGTGCTTCCTCTGTGTGAGAGGTGTCATGGTGGTTCCTCTGTGTGAGAGGTGTCATGGTGGTTCTTCTGTGTGAGAGGTGTCAATGTGGTTCCTCTGTGTAGAGATGCCATGGTGGTGTGCTTCCTCTGTGTGAGAGATGTCATGGTGGTTCCTCTGTGTGAGAGGTGTCATGGCGGTTCCTCTGTGTGAGAGGTGTCATGGTGGTTCCTCTGTGTGAGAGGTGTCATGGTGGTGTGGTTCCTCTGTGTGAGTGGTGTCATGGTGGTTTGGTTCCTCTGTGTGAAAGGTGTCATGGCGGTTCCTCTGTGTGAGAGGTGTCATGGTGGTTCCTCTGTGTGAGAGGTGTCATGGTGGTGTGGTTCCTCTGTGTGAGAGGTGTCATGGTGGTTCCTCTGTGTGAGAGGTGTCATGGTGGTTCCTCTGTGTGAGTGGTGTCATGGCGGTTCCTCTGTGTGAGAGGTGCCATGGTGGTTCCTCTGTGTGAGAGGTGTCATGGTGGTTCCTCTGTGTGAGAGGTGTCATGGCGGTTCCTCTGTGTGAGAGGTGTCATGTCGGTTCCTCTGTGTGAGAGGTGTCATGGCGGTTCTTCTGTGTGAGAGGTGTCATGGCGGTTCCTCTGTGTGAGAGGTGTCATGGCGGTTCCTCTGTGTGAGAGGTGTCATGGCGGTTCCTCTGTGTGAGAGGTGTCATGGTGGTTCCTCTGTGTGAGAGGTGTCATGGTGGTTCCTCTGTGTGAGAGGTGTCATGGTGGTTCCTCTGTGTGAGAGGTGTCATGGTGGTGTGGTTCCTCTGTGTGAGAGGTGTCATGGTGGTTCCTCTGTGTGAGAGGTGTCATGGTGGTGTGGTTCCTCTGTGTGAGAGGTGTCATGGTGGTGTGGGTCCTCTATGTGAGAGGTGTCATGGTGGTGTGGTTCCTCTGTGTGAGAGGTGTCATGGTGGTTCCTCTGTGTGAGAAGTGTCATGGTGATTCCTCTGTGTGAGAGGTGTCATGGTGGTGTGCTTCCTCTGTGTGAGAGGTGTCATGGTGGTGTGGTTCCTCTATGTGAGAGGTGTCATGGTGGTGTGGTTCCTCTGTGTGAGAGGTGTCGTGGGTGGTTCCTCTGTGTGAGAGGTGTCATGGTGGTTCCTCTGTGTGAGAGGTGTCATGGTGGTGTGGTTCCTCTGTGTGAGAGGTGTCATGGCGGTTCCTCTGTGTGAGAGGTGTCATGGCGGTTCCTCTGTGTGAGAGGTGTCATGTGTGTTCCTCTGTGTGAGAGGTGTCATGGTGGTTCCTCTGTGTGAGAGGTGTCATGGTGGTTCCTCTGTGTGAGAGGTGTCATGGTGGTTCCTCTGTGTGAGAGGTGTCATGGTGGTGTGGTTCCACTGTGTGAGAGGTGTCATGGTGGTGTGGTTCCTCTGTGTGAGAGGTGTCATGGTGGTTCTTCTGTGTGAGAGGTGTCATGGTGGTGTGGTTCCTCTGTGTGAGAGGTGTCATGGTGGTGTGGTTCCTCTGTGTGAGAGGTGTCATGGTGGTGTGGTTCCTCTGTGTGAGAGGTGTCATGGTGGTGTGGTTCCTCTGTGTGAGAGGTGTCATGGCGGTTCCTCTGTGTGAGAGGTGTCATGGTGGTTCCTCTGTGTGAGAGGTGTCATGGTGGTTCCTCTGTGTGAGAGGTGTCATGGTGGTTCCTCTGTGTGAGAGGTGTCATGGTGGCTCCTCTGTGTGAGAGGTGTCATGGTGGTTCTTCTGTGTGAGAGGTGTCAATGTGGTTCCTCTGTGTGAGAGGTGTCATGGTGGTTCCTCTGTGTGAGAGATGTCATGGTGGTGTGCTTCCTCTGTGTGAGAGGTGTCATGGTGGTTCCTCTGTGTGAGAGGTGTCATGGTGGTTCTTCTGTGTGAGAGGTGTCAATGTGGTTCCTCTGTGTGAGAGATGCCATGGTGGTGTGCTTCCTCTGTGTGAGAGATGTCATGGTGGTTCCTCTGTGTGAGAGGTGTCATGGTGGTTCCTCTGTGTGAGAGGTGTCATGGTGGTTCCTCTGTGTGAGAGGTGTCATGGTGGTGTGGTTCCTCTGTGTGAGTGGTGTCATGGTGGTTTGGTTCCTCTGTGTGAAAGGTGTCATGGCGGTTCCTCTGTGTGAGAGGTGTCATGGTGGTTCCTCTGTGTGAGAGGTGTCATGGTGGTGTGGTTCCTCTGTGTGAGAGGTGTCATGGTGGTTCCTCTGTGTGAGAGGTGTCATGGTGGTTCCTCTGTGTGAGTGGTGTCATGGCGGTTCCTCTGTGTGAGAGGTGCCATGGTGGTTCCTCTGTGTGAGAGGTGTCATGGTGGTTCCTCTGTGTGAGAGGTGTCATGGCGGTTCCTCTGTGTGAGAGGTGTCATGTCGGTTCCTCTGTGTGAGAGGTGTCATGGCGGTTCTTCTGTGTGAGAGGTGTCATGGCGGTTCCTCTGTGTGAGAGGTGTCATGGCGGTTCCTCTGTGTGAGAGGTGTCATGGCGGTTCCTCTGTGTGAGAGGTGTCATGGTGGTTCCTCTGTGTGAGAGGTGTCATGGTGGTTCCTCTGTGTGAGAGGTGTCATGGTGGTTCCTCTGTGTGAGAGGTGTCATGGTGGTGTGGTTCCTCTGTGTGAGAGGTGTCATGGTGGTTCCTCTGTGTGAGAGGTGTCATGGTGGTGTGGTTCCTCTGTGTGAGAGGTGTCATGGTGGTGTGGGTCCTCTATGTGAGAGGTGTCATGGTGGTGTGGTTCCTCTGTGTGAGAGGTGTCATGGTGGTTCCTCTGTGTGAGAAGTGTCATGGTGATTCCTCTGTGTGAGAGGTGTCATGGTGGTGTGCTTCCTCTGTGTGAGAGGTGTCATGGTGGTGTGGTTCCTCTATGTGAGAGGTGTCATGGTGGTGTGGTTCCTCTGTGTGAGAGGTGTCGTGGTGGTGTGGTTCCTCTGTGTGAGAGTTGTCATGGTGGTGTGGTTCCTCTGTGTGAGAGGTGTCGTGGTGGTGTGGTGCCTCTGTGTGAGAGTTGTCATGGTGGTGTGGTTCCTCTGTGTGAGAGGTGTCATGGTGGTGTGGTTCCTCTGTGTGAGAGGTGTCATGGTGGTGTGGTTCCTCTGTGTGAGAGGTGTCATGGCAGTTCCTCTGTGTGAGAGGTGTCATGGTGGTTCCTCTGTGTGAGAGGTGTCATGGTGGTGTGGTTCCTCTGTGTGAGAGGTGTCATGGCAGTTCCTCTGTGTGAGAAGTGTCATGGTGATTCCTCTGTGTGAGAGGTGTCATGGTGGTGTGCTTCCTCTGTGTGAGAGGTGTCATGGTGGTGTGGTTCCTCTGTGTGAGAGGTGTCATGGTGGTGTGGTTCCTCTGTGTGAGAGGTGTCATGGTGGTGTGGTTCCTCTGTGTGAGAGGTGTCATGGTGGTGTGGTTCCTCTGTGTGAGAGGTGTCATAACAGTTCCTCTGTGTGAGAGGTGTCATGGTGGTTCCTCTGTGTGAGAGGTGTCATGGTGGTTCTTCTGTGTGAGAGGTGTCAATGTGGTTCCTCTGTGTGAGAGGTGTCATGGTGGTTCCTCTGTGTGAGAGATGTCATGGTGGTGTGCTTCCTCTGTGTGAGAGGTGTCATGGTGGTTCCTCTGTGTGAGAGGTGTCATGGTGGTTCTTCTGTGTGAGAGGTGTCAATGTGCTTCCTCTGTGTGAGAGGTGTCATGGTGGTTCCTCTGTGTGAGAGATGTCATGGTGGTGTGCTTCCTCTGTGTGAGAGGTGTCATGGTGGCTCCTCTGTGTGAGAAGTGTCATGGTGGTTCTTCTGTGTGAGAGGTGTCAATGTGGTTCCTCTGTGTGAGAGGTGTCATGGTGGTTCCTCTGTGTGAGAGATGTCATGGTGGTGTGCTTCCTCTGTGTGAGAGGTGTCATGGTGGTTTCTCTGTGTGAGAGGTGTCATGGTGGTTCTTCTGTGTGAGAGGTGTCAATGTGGTTCCTCTGTGTGAGAGATGCCATGGTGGTGTGCTTCCTCTGTGTGAGAGGTGTCATGGTGGTTCCTCTGTGTGAGAGGTGTCATGGCAGTTCCTCTGTGTGAGAGGTGTCATGGTGGTTCCTCTGTGTGAGAGGTGTCATGGTGGTGTGGTTCCTCTGTGTGAGTGGTGTCATGGTGGTTGGGTCCTCTGTGTGAAAGGTGTCATGGCGGTTCCTCTGTGTGAGAGGTGTCATGGTGGTTCCTCTGTGTGAGAGGTGTCATGGTGGTGTGGTTCCTCTGTGTGAGAGGTGTCATGGTGGTTCCTCTGTGTGAGAGGTGTCATGGTGGTTCCTCTGTGTGAGTGGTGTCATGGCGGTTCCTCTGTGTGAGAGGTGCCATGGTGGTTCCTCTGTGTGAGAGGTGTCATGGTGGTTCCTCTGTGTGAGAGGTGTCATGGCGGTTCCTCTGTGTGAGAGGTGTCATGGCGGTTCCTCTGTGTGAGAGGTGTCATGGTGGTTCTTCTGTGTGAGAGGTGTCAATGCGGTTCCTCTGTGTGAGAGGTGTCATGGCGGTTCCTCTGTGTGAGAGGTGTCATGGTGGGTCCTCTGTGTGAGAGGTGTCATGGTGGTTCCTCTGTGTGAGAGGTGTCATGGTCGTGCGGTTCCTCTGTGTGAGAAGTGTCATGGTGATTCCTCTGTGTGAGAGGTGTCATGGTGGTTCCTCTGTGTGAGAGGTGTCATGGTGGTGTGGTTCCTCTGTGTGAGAGGTGTCATGGTGGTTCCTCTGTGTGAGAGGTGTCATGGTGGTGTGGTTCCTCTGTGTGAGAGGTGTCATGGTGGTGTGGTTCCTCTGTGTGAGGTGTCATGGTGGTGTGGTTCCTCTGTGTGAGAGGTGTCATGGCAGTTCCTCTGTGTGAGAGGTGTCATGGTGGTTCCTCTGTGTGAGAGGTGTCATGGTGGTGTGGTTCCTCTGTGTGAGAGGTGTCATGGCAGTTCCTCTGTGTGAGAGGTGTCATGGTGGTTCCTCTGTGTGAGAGGTGTCATGGTGGTTCTTCTGTGTGAGAGGTGTCATGGTGGTGTGGGTCCTCTATGTGAGAGGTGTCATGGTGGTGTGGTTCCTCTGTGTGAGAGGTGTCATGGTGGTTCCTCTGTGTGAGAAGTGTCATGGTGATTCCTCTGTGTGAGAGGTGTCATGGTGGTGTGCTTCCTCTGTGTGAGAGGTGTCATGGTGGTGTGGTTCCTCTATGTGAGAGGTGTCATGGTGGTGTGGTTCCTCTGTGTGAGAGGTGTCGTGGTGGTGTGGTTCCTCTGTGTGAGAGTTGTCATGGTGGTGTGGTTCCTCTGTGTGAGAGGTGTCATGGTGGTGTGGTTCCTCTGTGTGAGAGGTGTCATGGTGGTGTGGTTCCTCTGTGTGAGAGGTGTCATGGCAGTTCCTCTGTGTGAGAGGTGTCATGGTGGTTCCTCTGTGTGAGAGGTGTCATGGTGGTTCTTCTGTGTGAGAGGTGTCATGGTGGTGTGGGTCCTCTATGTGAGTGGTGTCATGGTGGTGTGGTTCCTCTGTGTGAGAGGTGTCATGGTGGTTCCTCTGTGTGAGAAGTGTCATGGTGATTCCTCTGTGTGAGAGGTGTCATGGTGGTGTGCTTCCTCTGTGTGAGAGGTGTCATGGTGGTGTGGTTCCTCTATGTGAGAGGTGTCATGGTGGTGTGGTTCCTCTGTGTGAGAGCTGTCGTGGTGGTGTGGTTCCTCTGTGTGAGAGGTGTCATGGTGGTGTGGTTCCTCTGTGTGAGAGGTGTCATGGTGGTGTGGTTCCTCTGTGTGAGAGGTGTCATGACAGTTCCTCTGTGTGAGAGGTGTCATGGTGGTTCCTCTGTGTGAGAGGTGTCATGGTGGTTCTTCTGTGTGAGAGGTGTCAATGTGGTTCCTCTGTGTGAGAGGTGTCATGGTGGTTCCTCTGTGTGAGAGATGTCATGGTGGTGTGCTTCCTCTGTGTGAGAGGTGTCATGGTGGTTCCTCTGTGTGAGAGGTGTCATGGTGGTTCTTCTGTGTGAGAGGTGTCAATGTGCTTCCTCTGTGTGAGAGGTGTCATGGTGGTTCCTCTGTGTGAGAGATGTCATGGTGGTGTGCTTCCTCTGTGTGAGAGGTGTCATGGTGGCTCCTCTGTGTGAGAGGTGTCATGGTGGTTCTTCTGTGTGAGAGGTGTCAATGTGCTTCCTCTGTGTGATGTGGTTCCTCTGTGTGGAGGTGTCATGGTGGTTCCTCTGTGTGAGAGATGTCATGGTGGTGTGCTTCCTCTGTGTGAGAGGTGTCATGGTGGCTCCTCTGTGTGAGAGGTGTCATGGTGGTTCTTCTGTGTGAGAGGTGTCAATGTGGTTCCTCTGTGTGAGAGGTGTCATGGTGGTTCCTCTGTGTGAGAGATGTCATGGTGGTGTGCTTCCTCTGTGTGAGAGGTGTCATGGTGGTTCCTCTGTGTGAGAGGTGTCATGGTGGTTCTTCTGTGTGAGAGGTGTCAATGTGGTTCCTCTGTGTGAGAGATGCCATGGTGGTGTGCTTCCTCTGTGTGAGAGGTGTCATGGTGGTTCCTCTGTGTGAGAGGTGTCATGGCGGTTCCTCTGTGTGAGAGGTGTCATGGCGGTTCCTCTGTGTGAGAGGTGTCATGGCGGTTCCTCTGTGTGAGAGGTGTCATGGTGGTGTGGTTCCTCTGTGTGAGAGGTGTCATGGTGGTGTGGTTCCTCTGTGTGAGAAGGTGTCATGGTGGTGTGGTTCCTCTGTGTGAGAGGTTTCATGGCGGTTCCTCTGTGTGAGAGGTGTCATGGCGGTTCTTCTGTGTGAGAGGTGTCATGGTGGTTCCTCTGTGTGAGAGGTGTCATGGTGGTTCCTCTGTGTGAGAGGTGTCATGGTGGCGGGTTCCTCTGTGTGAGAGGTGTCATGGTGGTTCCTCTGTGTGAGAGGTGTCATGGTGGTGTGGTCCTCTGTGTGAGAGGTGTCATGGTGGTTCCTCTGTGTGAGAGGTGTCATGGTGGTGTGGCCCTCTGTGTGAGAGGTGTCATGGTGGTTTGGTTCCTCTGTATGAAAGGTGTCATGGCGGTTCCTCTGTGTGAGAGGTGTCATGGTGGTTCCTCTGTGTGAGGGTGTCATGGCGGTTCCTCTGTGTGAGAGGTGTCATGGTGGTTCCTCTGTGTGAGAGGTGTCATGGTGGTGTGGTTCCTCTGTGTGAGTGGTGTCATGGTGGTTTGGTTCCTCTGTATGAAAGGTGTCATGGCGGTTCCTCTGTGTGAGAGGTGTCATGGTGGTTCCTCTGTGTGAGGGGTGTCATGGCGGTTCCTCTGTGTGAGAGGTGTCATGGTGGTTCCTCTGTGTGAGAGGTGTCATGGTGGTGTGGTTCCTCTGTGTGAGTGGTGTCATGGTGGTTTGGTTCCTCTGTGTGAAAGGTGTCATGGCGGTTCCTCTGTGTGAGAGGTGTCATGGTGGTTCCTCTGTGTGAGAGGTGTCATGGTGGTGTGGTTCCTCTGTGTGAGAGGTGTCATGGTGGTTCCTCTGTGTGAGAGGTGTCATGGTGGTTCCTCTGTGTGAGTGGTGTCATGGCGGTTCCTCTGTGTGAGAGGTGTCATGGTGGTTCCTCTGTGTGAGAGGTGTCATGGCGGTTCCTCTGTGTGAGAGGTGCCATGGTGGTTCCTCTGTGTGAGAGGTGTCATGGCGGTTCCTCTGTGTGAGAGGTGTCATGGTGGTTCCTCTGTGTGAGAGGTGTCATGGTGGTTCCTCTGTGTGAGAGGTGTCATGGTGGTTTGGTTCCTCTGTGTGAAAGGTGTCATGGCGGTTCCTCTGTGTGAGAGGTGTCATGGTGGTTCCTCTGTGTGAGAGGTGTCATGGTGGTGTGGTTCCTCTGTGTGAGAGGTGTCATGGTGGTTCCTCTGTGTGAGAGGTGTCATGGTGGTTCCTCTGTGTGAGTGGTGTCATGGCGGTTCCTCTGTGTGAGAGGTGCCATGGTGGTTCCTCTGTGTGAGAGGTGTCATGGCGGTTCCTCTGTGTGAGAGGTGCCATGGTGGTTCCTCTGTGTGAGAGGTGTCATGGCGGTTCCTCTGTGTGAGAGGTGTCATGGTGGTTCCTCTGTGTGAGAGGTGTCATGGTGGTTCCTCTGTGTGAGAGGTGTCATGGTGGTGTGGTCCTCTGTGTGAGAGGTGTCATGGTGGTTCCTCTGTGTGAGAGGTGTCATGGTGGTTCCTCTGTGTGAGAGGTGTCATGGTGGTGTGGTCCTCTGTGTGAGAGGTGTCATGGTGGTTTGGTTCCTCTGTGTGAAAGGTGTCATGGCGGTTCCTCTGTGTGAGAGGTGTCATGGTGGTTCCTCTGTGTGAGAGGTGTCATGGTGGTGTGGTTCCTCTGTGTGAGAGGTGTCATGGTGGTTCCTCTGTGTGAGAGGTGTCATGGTGGTTCCTCTGTGTGAGTGGTGTCATGGTGGTTCCTCTGTGTGAGAGGTGTCATGGTGGTTCCTCTGTGTGAGGTGAGGTGTCATGGCGGTTCCTCTGTGTGAGAGGTGTCATGGCGGTTCCTCTGTGTGAGAGGTGCCATGGTGGTTCCTCTGTGTGAGAGGTGTCATGTCGGTTCCTCTGTGTGAGAGGTGTCATGGTGATTCCTCTGTGTGAGAGGTGTCATGGTGGTTCTCTGTGTGAGAGGTGTCATGGTGGTGTGGTCCTCTGTGTGAGAGGTGTCATGGTGGTTTGGTTCCTCTGTGTGAGAGGTGTCATGGTGGTTCCTCTGTGTGAGAGGTGTCATGGTCGTTCCTCTGTGTGAGAGGTGTCATGGTGGTTCCTCTGTGTGAGAGGTGTCATGGTGGTGTGGTTCCTCTGTGTGAGAGATTTCATGGTGGTGTGGTGGTTCCTCTGTGTGAGAGGTGTCATGGCGGTTCCTCTGTGTGAGAGGTGTCATGGTGGTTCCTCTGTGTGAGAGGTGTCATGGTGGTGTGGGTCCTCTGTGTGAGAGGTGTCATGGTGGTGTGGCGGTTCCTCTGTGCGAGAGGTGTCATGGCGGTTCCTCTGTGTGAGAGATGTCATGGTGGTTCCTCTGTGTGAGAGGTGTCATGGTGGTTCCTCTGTGTGAGAGGTGTCATGGCGGTTCCTCTGTGTGAGAGGTGTCATGGCGGTTCCTCTGTGTGAGAGGTGTCATGGTGGTTCCTCTGTGTGAGAGGTGTCATGGTGGTTCCTCTGTGTGAGAGGTGTCATGGTGGTGTGGTTCCACTGTGTGAGAGGTGTCATGGTGGTGTGGTTCCTCTGTGTGAGAGGTGTCATGGTGGTTCCTCTGTGTGAGAGGTGTCATGGTGGTGTGGTTCCTCTGTGTGAGAGGTGTCATGGTGGTGTGGTTCCTCTGTGTGAGAGGTGTCATGGTGGTGTGGTTCCTCTGTGTGAGAGGTGTCATGGCAGTTCCTCTGTGTGAGAGGTTTCATGGTGGTTCCTCTGTGTGAGAGGTGTCATGGTGGTTCCTCTGTGTGAGAGGTGTCATGGTGGCTCCTCTGTGTGAGAGGTGTCATGGTGGTTCTTCTGTGTGAGAGGTGTCATGTGGTTCCTCTGTGTGAGAGGTGTCATGGTGGTTCCTCTGTGTGAGAGATGTCATGGTGGTGTGCTTCCTCTGTGTGAGAGGTGTCATGGTGGTTCCTCTGTGTGAGAGGTGTCATGGTGGTTCTTCTGTGTGAGAGGTGTCAATGTGGTTCCTCTGTGTGAGAGATGCCATGGTGGTGTGCTTCCTCTGTGTGAGAGGTGTCATGGTGGTTCCTCTGTGTGAGAGGTGTCATGGTGGTGTGGTTCCTCTGTGTGAGTGGTGTCATGGTGGTTTGGTTCCTCTGTGTGAAAGGTGTCATGGCGGTGCCTCTGTGTGAGAGGTGTCATGGTGGTTCCTCTGTGTGAGAGGTGTCATGGTGGTGTGGCGGTTCCTCTGTGCGAGAGGTGTCATGGCGGTTCCTCTGTGTGAGAGATGTCATGGTGGTTCCTCTGTGTGAGAGGTGTCATGGTGGTTCCTCTGTGTGAGAGGTGTCATGGCGGTTCCTCTGTGTGAGAGGTGTCATGGCGGTTCCTCTGTGTGAGAGGTGTCATGGTGGTTCCTCTGTGTGAGAGGTGTCATGGTGGTTCCTCTGTGTGAGAGGTGTCATGGTGGTGTGGTTCCACTGTGTGAGAGGTGTCATGGTGGTGTGGTTCCTCTGTGTGAGAGGTGTCATGGTGGTTCCTCTGTGTGAGAGGTGTCATGGTGGTGTGGTTCCTCTGTGTGAGAGGTGTCATGGTGGTGTGGTTCCTCTGTGTGAGAGGTGTCATGGTGGTGTGGTTCCTCTGTGTGAGAGGTGTCATGGCAGTTCCTCTGTGTGAGAGGTTTCATGGTGGTTCCTCTGTGTGAGAGGTGTCATGGTGGTTCCTCTGTGTGAGAGGTGTCATGGTGGCTCCTCTGTGTGAGAGGTGTCATGGTGGTTCCTCTGTGTGAGAGGTGTCATGGTGGCTCCTCTGTGTGAGAGGTGTCATGGTGGTTCTTCTGTGTGAGAGGTGTCAATGTGGTTCCTCTGTGTGAGAGATGCCATGGTGGTGTGCTTCCTCTGTGTGAGAGGTGTCATGGTGGTTCCTCTGTGTGAGAGGTGTCATGGTGGTGTGGTTCCTCTGTGTGAGTGGTGTCATGGTGGTTTGGTTCCTCTGTGTGAAAGGTGTCATGGCGGTTCCTCTGTGTGAGAGGTGTCATGGTGGTTCCTCTGTGTGAGAGGTGTCATGGTGGTGTGGTTCCTCTGTGTGAGTGGTGTCATGGTGGTTTGGTTCCTCTGTGTGAGAGGTGTCATGGTGGTTCCTCTGTGTGAGAGGTGTCATGGTGGTGTGGTTCCTCTGTGTGAGAGGTGTCATGGCGGTTCCTCTGTGTGAGAGGTGTCATGGTGGTTCCTCTGTGTGAGAGGTGTCATGGTGGTGTGGTTCCTCTGTGTGAGTGGTGTCATGGTGGTGTGGTTCCTCTGTGTGAGAGGTTCTCACTCAGTAATTCCAGATGTCTGTTAGAGACAACAGAGTAGTATGAAACCACAAACAGACAACAGTCTGCCGTTTGTGACCTGATACTGAGGACATGGCTCCTGATACCATACAGTATAGCATACCAAAGAAGTTCATGTTCTGTATTTGGTTTATACAGGTTAGAGTTGGGACTTGTACACCACGTTCAAATGAGGAGTAATATGAAACAGGAACGTAAAGGAGGCAGCTGTTATCAAGTTGTTTCCCTCGTAGAAGATATATGATACAGGCAGCGTAACGTAACAGAGCCCAAATGAATCATCCAGCCATAAATAGCCAGATAGATTACCCCAGTCTGCATTAATCTGTCTTTTCAACAGAACAACAGGGGAGGAAAGTAGTGAGAGAAGGAGGGGGGGGAGTGTGGGCAGGTGGAGAGGCCCAGGCATGGTGAAGGGTTAAGGTAAGAACCTGGAGGCAGAGGGGTGAGGTGACTACCTCTGGAATGATGCTGACCAGGTAGGAGAGGGGCAAGGGGATGATGTCAGGCCCCATTAGAGGCAGATAGAGAGAGGGAGTAGAGAAGGGGGTGGGAGAGAGGGGGGTGGAGAGAGAGAGGAGGGGGAGTGAGGGGGAGAAGAGTGGAGAGAGAGAGGAGTGGGGAGTGGAGAGAGAGAGAGAGGAGGGGGAGAGGGGGAGAAGAGAGGGGGAGAAGAGTGGAGAGAGAGAGGGGGAGTGGAGAGAGAGAGGAGGGGGAGTGGAGAGAGAGAGAGGAGGGGGAGTGGAGAGAGAGAGGAGGGGGGAGAAGGGGGAGAAGAGTAGAGAGAGAGGGGGAGGGAGTGGAGAGAGAGGTGGGGGGGGGGGTTCTAGGCTTGGAGACAGAATGGATGCCTAAGCAGTTAGATCAGCAGGCTGTCAATAGTGTAATCCCCTATCCCATGTACTGTAGTCTGGCACCACACAGTGATGGACACGTCATCCACACAGCTTTATTTATAGGGCATGTAAAACACAGAATGGACTCCTATTCATACTCTAGGTGTAGCCATTATGTTGAAACAGCCAGTGTACTGCAATGTCTACCAACCACTGTGCTTCCCCGTCACTTCTCCCACACATTTGTGCCCCGTTAGAACTGTTCAAACTGAAGTGGTGCTTTGTTTCTAGGTGACGCCTGGCAGCAAAGCCTCGCTGGCCAACCTGTGCCCCGGTGACATCATCCTGGCCATAGAGGGTGTGAGTACAGAGTGCATGACTCACAGCGAGGCCCAGAACAAGATCAAAGACCCTGCCTCCCGGCTCGGCCTCAAGATTGAGAGGTAGGTGAGCAAGCAGAATGACTGGCCTGTGTCCCAAATGGCACCCTATTCCCTTTGTAATGCACTACGTTGTGCCCTGGTCAAAATAGGGCCCTGGTCAAAAGTAATATATACTATATAGGGAATAGGGTGTATTTAGGATGCACCTGGTAATAAGATGATAACACAAGTACAAGGACACCAGCCATCTATGGTCAACTTTTATAAACAGTAGTGTACGCATGAAAGATAGATAGTTATGAACTGGTTGGTTTCGAGCCCTGAATGCTGATTGGCTGAAAGCTTTGGTGTACCACGGGTATGACAAAACATTTATTTTTACTGCTCTAATTACGTTGGTAACCAGTTTATAATAGCAATAAGGCACCTCGGGGGTTTGTGATATATGGCCAATATACCACGGCTAAGGGCTGTGTCTTGGCACTCCCTGTTGCGTCGTGCCCAAGAACAGCCCTTAGCCGTGGTATATTGGTCATATACCACACCACCTCGGGCCTTATTGCTTAAATACACACCACACAATGTTGAATACTCTGGCAGTTGACATTTAAATACACACAACACAATGTTGAATAGTCTAGCAGTTATGACATTTAAATACACACAACACAATGTTGAATAGTCTGGCAGTTATGACATTTAAATACACACAACACAATGTTGAATAGTCTGGCAGTTATGACATTTAAATACACACAACACAATGTTGAATACTCTGGCAGTTGACATTTAAATACACACAACACAATGTTGAATAGTCTAGCAGTTATGACATTTAAATACACACAACACAATGTTGAATAGTCTAGCAGTTATGACATTTAAATACACACAACACAATGTTGAATAGTCTAGCAGTTATGACATTTAAATACACACAACACAATGTTGAATAGTCTAGCAGTTATGACATTTAAATACACACAACACAATGTTGAATAGTCTAGTTATGACATTTAAATACACACAACACAGTTATGACATTTAAATACACACAACACAATGTTGAATACTCTGGCAGTTATGACATTTAAATACACACAACACAATGTTGAATAGTCTAGCAGTTATGACATTTAAATACACACAACACAATGTTGAATAGTCTGGCAGTTATGACATTTAAATACACACAACACAATGTTGAATAGTCTGGCAGTTATGACATTTAAATACACACAACACAATGTTGAATAGTCTGGCAGTTATGACATTTAAATACACACAACACAATGTTGAATAGTCTGGCAGTTATGACATTTAAATACACACAACACAATGTTGAATACTCTGGCAGTTATGACATTTAAATACACACAACACAATGTTGAATAGTCTAGCAGTTATGACATTTAAATACACACAACACAATGTTGAATAGTCTAGCAGTTATGACATTTAAATACACACAACACAATGTTGAATAGTCTGGCAGTTATGACATTTCTTCCTTTCAAGCTTTTTTTTATCAGGATCAGCATTAGCAGTTGCCGATGGAGACAGTTAGTCTTACTGAGGTCTTACTGAGGTCTTACTGAGGTCTTACTGAGGTCCCACACAGAACAAAAATACATTACAGACTTTACAATTGACATACATTTAAAAACATTAACATGTAGTGTGTGTGTGCAGCTATCAGTTACACATACCTGTCAATACATACACACTACAAGCTGACAGAAATAAAAAAGGAAATCAAATCCCGTTTTATTTGTCACATACGCTGAATGGAACGGGTGTGGACTTTACCGTGAAATGATTGCTTGCGAGCCCTTCCCAATGAGGCAAAGTTTAAAAAAGGTACAAAAATAGTAAGTCAAGGGGAAACATTGACTGCCTGTCTTTGGCTGAGCTATAGAGCTGCATAGTGAGCTTGTTAGGCCTTTATGAGTGGTTCCCGGGCGCACGGCGCTCAGTCAAAATGCCAGGGCTGCATTCCATCTCTTTGATTCATAACCTCATGAAACTGTTTGAGAGTCTTGCGTGGGGTCAGAGATGCTCACGTGGGGTCAGAGATGCTCGAGGCGCTGATGTAAATTACGAGTGCAGCAAGGCCATGTTTGGGTCAAAATGCTAAGCAGCTGGCCTGTCTGGCTAAGGTTTGATCTGGATTTATTATTTAATGTCAGGAAGGAAGGCTGCTGTATATCAGGGTTTGACTGACCCTGGACTCTTTCTCTGTCTTGCAGGCCTGAGACCAAAATGTGGTCACCCCAAGTCACAGAGGATGGGAAAGCAAACCCATTCAAGCTCAATTTAGAGGCAGAACAACAAGTAAGTAGCAGAAGGAATAAATGTTTTTAGGTTAAGGACTACATTCCGATTCACATCAATCCCTCTCCTGGTGTTTGTGTGGTTGTGTAGAGTTACAGTATAGCTAGTATTCAATTCAATTGAATTAAATTGTCCCCTTCAGGCATTTCTAGAGTTATAGTGGTACTTCAGATACATACAGTGTAGCTTGTATAGCTTTGACCACTGCATGCAGTGTGTGTACCGTGTAGCTTGTATAACTTTGACCACTGCATGCAGTGTGTGTACCTTGTAGCTTGTATAACTTTGACCACTGCATGCAGTGTGTGTACCGTGTAGCTTGTATAACTTTGTGTACAGTATAGCTTGTATAGCTGCATGCAGTGTGTGTCTCTGTCTTGCTCCACATGTAGGAGTTGAAACCTATCGGTACAGGTCACAACCGACGCGCCCAGCCCTTCATGGCTGCGGCCACCATAGACAACGGACGCCAGGTGGTGAGTTCCTCCTACAACACCCCCATAGGCCTCTACTCCTCAGGCAACATCCAGGACGCCCTGCACGGACAGCTCCCAGGCCTTGTTCACGATAAGCATGAGGGGTGAGTAAGTGCCAGGCTGATCCGGACCCCCTTCCTGATGCCCCGTGGACCCCACCTCTCCCCTCCTCCACCTGGTGTCACTAACCCTGCCTCTTGCTTCTCTTCTCCTCCCTGGCTGCTCCTCTCTCCTCTCTCACTCTATAACCTCAGAGCGCCTCTCTAACTCCTCTTCTGCCTCATCCTCTTCTGTTTTTTACAGGACCTGGGCTACTTTGAACACAAGTTTAACGTCAGGCCTAAGCTCTTCTTACCTGCCGGCCAAAGGTCACTAGTTTCAACATCTCTCTACTGATACAGTAATACAGTAATACTAGTTTCAACATCTCCCTACTGATGCAGTAATACAGTAATACTAGTTTCAACATCTCATTACTGATACAGTAATACAGTAATACAGTAATAGTAGTTTCAACATCTCCCTACTGATACAGTAATACTAGTTTCAACATCTCCCTACTGATGCAGTAATACAGTAATACTAGTTTCAACATCTCCCTACTGATGCAGTAATACAGTAATACTAGTTTCAACATCTCCCTACTGATGCAGTAATACTAGTTTCAACATCTCCCTACTGATACAGTAATACTAGTTTCAACATCTCCCTACTGATACAGTAATACAGTAATACTAGTTTCAACATCTCCCTACTGATACAGTAATACAGTAATACTAGTTTCAACATCTCCCTACTGATACAGTAATACAGTAATACTAGTTTCAACATCTCCCTACTGATACAGTAATACAGTAATACTAGTTTCAACATCTCCCTACTGATGCAGTAATACAGTAATACTAGTTTCAACATCTCCCTACTGATGCAGTAATACTAGTTTCAACATCTCCCTACTGATACAGTAATACAGTAATACTAGTTTCAACATCTCCCTACTGATGCAGTAATACAGTAATACTAGTTTCAACTTCTCCCTACTGATACAGTAATACAGTAATTGTGATAACATGCGTCTTGGTGAGAAGTGTAGGAGTCAGGCGCAGGAGAGCAGGGATGTCTGAGAAGCGTGTTTAATAATATAGTCCACCAATACAAAACGGCAGAGACAAAAATCCCAAAACTACGCTCTCGAATACTCAGAAACTCGTGCAAACGCACGGAGGAACAAACACAGTTCCTACACTTTACATACACGTGCGTAATAGCGAAAAAACAACAAACATCAAATACAATCGAGCGCAATACACACAAGTCTAATCCTGCACGAATTACGGCAGGTAACAGGTGCCCTATATACCCACAGAAATCAAAGCAATTGAAAACCAGGTGTGAAAAGGAACACAGACAAAACAACCAGAAAAAGAAAAAGGGATCGGTAGCGGCTAGTAGACGGGCTAGTAGACCGGCGACGCCGAGCGCCGAGCGCCGCCCGAACAGGGAGAGGAGTTACCTTCGGTAGAAGTCGTGACAGTAATACTAGTTTCAACATCTCCCTACTGATACAGTAATACAGCAATACTAGTTTCAACATCTCATTACTGATACAGTAATACAGTAATACTAGTTTCAACATCTCATTACTGATACAGTAATACAGTAATAGTAGTTTCAACATCTCCCTACTGATACAGTAATACAGTAATAGTAGTTTCAACATCTCTCTACTGATACAGTAATACAGTAATACTAGTTTCAACATCTCCCTACTGATACAGTAATACAGCAATACTAGTTTCAACATCTCCCTACTGATGCAGTAATACAGTAATACTAGTTTCAACATCTCCCTACTGATACAGTAATACAGCAATACTAGTTTCAACATCTCATTACTGATACAGTAATACAGTAATACAGTAATAGTAGTTTCAACATCTCTCTACTGATACAGTAATACAGTAATACAGTAATACTAGTTTCAACATCTCCCTACTGATACAGTAATACAGTAATAGTAGTTTCAACATCTCTCTACTGATACAGTAATACAGTAATACAGTAATAGTAGTTTCAACATCTCATTACTGATACAGTAATACAGTAATACTAGTTTCAACATCTCCCTACTGATACAGTAATACAGCAATACTAGTTTCAACATCTCATTACTGATACAGTAATACAGTAATACAGTAATAGTAGTTTCAACATCTCATTACTGATACAGTAATACAGTAATACTAGTTTCAACATCTCATTACTGATACAGTAATACAGTAATAGTAGTTTCAACATCTCCCTACTGATACAGTAATACAGTAATAGTAGTTTCAACATCTCTCTACTGATACAGTAATACAGTAATACAGTAATACTAGTTTCAACATCTCCCTACTGATACAGTAATAGTAGTTTCAACATCTCTCTACTGATACAGTAATACAGTAATACAGTAATACTAGTTTCAACATCTCCCTACTGATACAGTAATACAGCAATACTAGTTTCAACATCTCATTACTGATACAGTAATACAGTAATACAGTAATAGTAGTTTCAACATCTCTCTACTGATACAGTAATACAGTAATACAGTAATACTAGTTTCAACATCTCCCTACTGATACAGTAATAGTAGTTTCAACATCTCTCTACTGATACAGTAATACAGTAATACAGTAATACTAGTTTCAACATCTCATTACTGATACAGTCATACAGTAATACAGTAATAGTAGTTTCAACATCTCTCTACTGATACAGTAATACAGTAATACAGTAATACTAGTTTCAACATCTCATTACTGATACAGTCATACAGTAATACAGTAATAGTAGTTTCAACATCTCCCTACTGATACAGTAATACAGTAATAGTAGTTTCAACATCTCCCTACTGATGCAGTAATACAGTAATACTAGTTTAAACATCTCCCTACTGATGCAGTAATACAGTAATACTAGTTTCAACATCTCCCTACTGATGCAGTTATACCATAGTCAGTTTTATTCAGTCACAGAGTAAATGATCTTATACTTACTGATTGTAATATTTCTATATAGCTGCAATAACTCATCTTCCATCTTTCCTGTCTCTTTCATGTGTTGTGCTGTCTCTTCTCCCCTGCCCTACCTCTGGCTTTGCAATCACTGACCACCGCCCTCAGCGAGTGCCCTCCTCCGCAAGGCCTGATGGGAAATGGCCATCAGACAGTGGTCACCCTCTCCCCCCCTGACCCTCCCCTGTCTGCTAACTCCGGCACAGACCAACCCCTGGCCCCCAGTGCTCAGTATAACTCCCCCATTAACCTGTACTCTGAGGCCAACGTCTCGGCCGCTCAGCAGCTAGCTCAGGTCACCTCAGTAGAGGAACAGGTCCCTCTAAGGTAATCATAGGTGTGTGTGTGTGCGTGCGTGTGTGCGTGTGTGTGTGTGTGTGTGTGTGTGTGTGTGTGTGTGTGTGTGTGTGTGTGTGTGTGTGTGTGTGTGTGTGTGTGTGTGTGTGTGTGTGTGTGTGTGTGTGTGTGTGTGTGTGTGTGTGTGTGTGTGTGTGTGTGTGTGTGTGTGTGTGTGTGTGCAAATTTAACAACCTCTGCTTACATTATAGTACCAGTCAACAGTTTGGACACGCCTTCTCATTCAAGGGTTTTTCTTTATTTTTACTATTTTCTACATTGTAGAATAATAGTGAAGACATTAAAACTATGAAATAACACATATGGAAAGTGTTAAACAAATCAAAACATATTTTAGATTTGAGATTCTTCAAAGTAGCCACTCTTCGCCTTGATGACAGCTTTGCACACTCTCGGCATTCTCTCAACCACCTTCATGTCACCAGTCATCTGAAATGCATTTGAATTAATAGGTATGCCTCGTTAAAAGTTCATTTTAGGAATTTCTTTCCTTCTTAATGAGTTTGAGCCAATCAGTTGTGTAGTGACAAGGTAGGGGTGGTATACAGAAGATAGCCTTATTTAGTAAAAGACCAAGTACATATTATGGCAAGCACAGCTCAAATAAACAAAGAGAAATGACAGTCCATCATTACTTTAAGACATGAAGGTCAGTCAATTTGGAAAATTTCAAGAACTTTGAAAGTTTCTTCAAGTGCAGTTGCAAAAACCATCAAGCGCTATGACGAAACTGGCTCTCATGAGGATCGCCACAGGAAAGGAAGACCCAGAGTTACCTCTGCTGCAGATGATAAGTTCATTAGAGTTACCAGCCTCAGAAATTGCAGCCCAAATAAATGCTTCACAGAGTTCAAGTAACAGACACATCTCAACATCAACTGTTCAGAGGAGACTGCATGAATCAGGCCTTCATGGTCGAATTGCTGCAAAGATACCACTGCTAAAGGACACCAGTAAGAAGAAGAGACTCGCTTTGTCATAGAAACACGAGCAACGGACATTGGTCTGATGAGTCCAAATTTGAGATTATTGGTTCCAACCGTTGTGTGAGGCAGAGTAGGTGAACAGATGACCTCCGCATGTGTGGTTCCCACCGTGAAGCATGGAGGAGGAGGTGTGATGGTGCGGGGGTGCTTGCTGGTGATGCTGTCTGTGTTTATTTAGAATTCAAGGCAAACTTAACCAGCATGGCTACCACAGCATTCTACAGCGATACGCCATCCCATCTGGTTTGTGCTTAGTGGGATCATCATTTGTTTTTCCAACAGGACAATGACCCAACACACCTTCGGGCTGTGTATGGGCTATTTGACCAAGAAGGAGAGTGATGGAGTGCTGCATCAGATGACCTGGCCTCCGCAATCACCCAACATCAACCTATAAGGACTCTGGGCCAGACCCAGATGCAGAGGAGGATGTTGGTTTGAAGCATTTGATATTTATTAGTTCCAAAGGGGCTAGGCAAGAGAATAGTCATGGACAGGCAAAAGGTCAAACCAGATCCAGTCCAGGAGGTACAGAGCGGTAGGCAGGCTCGAGATCAGGGCAGGCAGACATATTAGAGCGTGACACATGACATCAGGGCGTGACACAGCCCAATTGAGATGGTTTGGGATGAGTTGGACCGCAGATTGAAGGAAAAGCAGCCAACAAGTGCTCAGCATATGTGGGAACTCATTAAAGACTGTTGGAAAAGCATTCCAGGTTGAAGCTGGTTGAAGCATGCAAAAGTGTGCAAAGCTGTCATCAAGGCAAAAGGTGGCTACTTTTAAGAATCTAAATTATAAAGTATATTTTGATTTGTTTAACACTTTTTGGGTTACTACATGATTCCATGTGTTATTTCATAGTTTTGATGTCTTCACTATTATTCTACAATGTAGAAAAAAGTTAAAATAAAGAAAAACCCTTGAGTAGGTGTGTCCAAACTTTTGACTGCTACTGTATATTATGGTGAAGGCCAGAGGAATTCCAGAAAAAGGTACCATATGATAAAATCCTATCTCATCTCCCTCTTGCATCCTAGTAGTAAGACACTGTCCTCCATCAAGGAGTCTCATGTGTACCGGATGCTCCAGGATGATCAGGATAGGCCACATGAACCACGTCAGTCAGGCTCCTTTAAGGCTCTGCAGGAACACGTGGAGACTGATGGTGAGCTAAATCCAAGCATACAGACAACTTATCCACTCTGACGGCACTTAATAACAAAGTATACATTTTAGTAATTATTTATTGATAAAAGGTAGAATGAGCAGGGTTGGGTAGAAACGGATTACACGTAGCAGGGATTGACACCTTAACACAGCAGTAAACCAATGTTTTGTGCATTAATAGGAGCAAAGCCATTGATTACTAGAAGTGTAAGAGCTCCAGTGACAAAGCCTCCAACACCTGCGGGATCGCTACAGAAACTACCCCTCTGTGACAAGTGTGGAAACGGCATAGTGTGAGTACCCACTACCCAGGCTGACAGGAAATAAGGCACTGGAGTGCCATGGTGCTGCCCTCTCCCAATGACTCATCTGATCCTGCCCTCTCCCAATGACTCATTTAATCCTGCCCTTTCCCAATGACTCATCTGATCCTGCCCTCGCCCAATGACTCTTCTGATTCTGCCCTCTCCCAATGACTCATCTGATCCTGCCCTCGCCCAATGACTCATCTGATCCTGCCCTCTCCCAATGACTCATCTGATCCTGCCCTCTCCCAATGACTCATCTGATCCTGCCCTCGCCCGATGACTCATCTGATCCTGCCCTCTCCCAATGACTCATCTGATCCTGCCCTCGCCCAATGACCCGTCTGATCCTACACTCGCCCAATGACCCGTCAGATCCTACCCTCGCCCAACGACCTGTCTGATCCTGCCCTCTTCATGTTCTGGATAATGACTAAACCAAGAAGAATGTATTAATACACCACGAAGGACCTCCGCTACATTATACACATGTGAACAGGCAGGTAATGAGAAACCATGGCAGGAATGTTTTTGCGGTGAGGAAACACAAGATGACAGCGTCTACCTTGCCAGATCTGTCCTCTCTCATCTTTTAGTTTTGGGGGATGAAAGTAAGAAGTACATGAAAGGATTGAGTAAGGGAATATACCTGCCTCTGATACTTTTGATGTGGTGGGGCACATCTGCTGTTGCATAAGACCAAGGTCTAAGTGGGGTATGGTTAGAGCTATGGTGGTTTTGGATCCATAAATCTATCTGGATGGCAAAGTATAACCTCCTGCCTAGGCTAATTGCACACAGCGCATAATAACAATAATTCAGAGCATTGGGAGGAAGTGTCTGGTAGACAAGATTAGGCAAAGTAAGACAGTCAATTCTCTTGTCCCCTGGTCCCACAGTAAGACAGTCAACACTCTCTTGTCCCCTGGTCCCACAGTAAGACAGTCAACACTCTCTTGTCCCCTGGTCCCACAGTAAGACAGTCAACACTCTCTTGTCCCCTGGTCCCACAGTAAGACAGTCAACACTCTCTTGTCCCCTGGTCCCACAGTAAGACAGTCAACACTCTCTTGTCCCCTGGTCCCACAGTAAGACAGTCAACACTCTCTTGTCCCCTGGTCCCACAGTAAGACAGTCAACACTCTCTTGTCCCCTGGTCCCACAGTAAGACAGTCAACACTCTCTTGTCCCCTGGTCCCACAGTAAGACAGTCAACACTCTCTTGTCCCCTGGTCCCACAGTAAGATAGTCAACTCTCTCTTGTTCCCTGCTCCCACAGTAAGACAGTCAATTCTCTTGTCCCCTGCTCCCACAGTAAGACAGTCAATTCTCTTATCCCCTGCTCCCACAGTAAGGCAGTCAACACTCTCTTGTCCCCTGCTCCCACAGTAAGACAGTTAACACTCTCTTGTCCCCTGCTCCCACAGTAAGACAGTAAACTCTCTCTTGTCCCCTGCTCCCACAGTAAGACAGTCAACTCTCTCTTGTCCCCTGCTCCCACAGTAAGACAGTCAACACTCTCTTGTCCCCTGCTCCCACAGTAAGACAGTCAACACTCTCTTGTCCCCTGGTCCCACAGTAAGACAGTCAACACTCTCTTGTCCCCTGGTCCCACAGTAAGACAGTCAACTCTCTCTTGTTCCCTGCTCCCACAGTAAGACAGTCAATTCTCTTGTCCCCTGCTCCCACAGTAAGACAGTCAACACTCTTTTGTCCCCTGCTCCCACAGTAAGACAGTCAATTCTCTTATCCCCTGCTCCCACAGTAAGGCAGTCAACACTCTCTTGTCCCCTGCTCCCACAGTAAGACAGTTAACACTCTCTTGTCCCCTGCTCCCACAGTAAGACAGTAAACTCTCTCTTGTCCCCTGCTCCCACAGTAAGACAGTCAACTCTCTCTTGTCCCCTGCTCCCACAGTAAGACAGTCAACACTCTCTTGTCCTCTGCTCCCACAGTAAAAAGTCAATTCTCTTGTCCCCTGCTCCCACAGTAAGACAGTCAACACTCTCTTGTCCCCTGCTCCCACAGTAAGACAGTCAACTCTCTCTTGTCCCCTGCTCCCACAGTAAGACAGTCAACACTCTCTTGTCCCCTGCTCCCACAGTAAGACAGTAAACTCTCTCTTGTCCCTTGCTCCCACAGTAAGACAGTCAACTCTCTCTTGTCCCCTGGTCCCACAGTAAGACAGTTAACACTCTCTTGTCCCCTGCTCCCACAGTAAGACAGTCAACACTCTCTTGTCCCCTGCTCCCACAGTAAGACAGTCAACACTCTCTTGTCCCATGCTCCCACAGTAAGACAGTAAACGCTCTCTTGTCCCCTGCTCCCACAGTAAGACAGTAAACTCTCTCTTGTCCCTTGCTCCCACAGTAAGACAGTCAACTCTCTCTTGTCCCCTGGTCCCACAGTAAGACAGTTAACACTCTCTTGTCCCCTGCTCCCACAGTAAGACAGTCAACACTCTCTTGTCCCCTGCTCCCACAGTAAGACAGTCAACACTCTCTTGTCCCATGCTCCCACAGTAAGACAGTAAACTCTCTCTTGTCCCCTGCTCCCACAGTAAGACAGTCAACACTCTCTTGTCCCCTGCTCCCACAGTAAGACAGTCAACACTCTCTTGTCCCATGCTCCCACAGTAAGACAGTAAACTCTCTCTTGTCCCCTGCTCCCACAGTAAGACAGTAAACTCTCTCTTGTCCCCTGCTCCCACAGTAAGACAGTTAACACTCTCTTGTCCCCTGCTCCCACAGTAAGACAGTAAACTTTCTCTTGTTCCCATGCTCCAACAGTAAGACAGTCAACTCTCTCTTGTCCCCTGCTCCCACAGTAAGACAGTCAACACTCTCTTGTCCCCTGCTCCCACAGTAAGACAGTCAACACTCTCTTGTCCCCTGGTCCCACAGTAAGACAGTCAACACTCTCTTGTCCCCTGCTCCCACAGTAAGACAGTCAACACTCTCTTGTCCCCTGGTCCCACAGTAAGACAGTCAACACTCTCTTGTCCCCTGGTCCCACAGTAAGACAGTCAACTCTCTCTTGTTCCCTGCTCCCACAGTAAGACAGTCAATTCTCTTGTCCCCTGCTCCCACAGTAAGACAGTCAACACTCTCTTGTCCTCTGCTCCCACAGTAAGACAGTAAACTCTCTCTTGTCCCCTGGTCCCACAGTAAGACAGTAAACTCTCTCTTGTCCCCTGCAGAGGCACAGTGGTGAAGGCCAGAGAAAAGTTCCGCCACCCTGGATGTTTCGTGTGCTCCGACTGCAAAGTCAACCTGAAGCAGAGGGGCTACGTCTTTGTGGAGGGGCAGCTGTACTGCGAGACCCATGCCCGCGCCCGGACGATACCTCCAGAGGGACACGATGTCATCACCGTTTACCCCACGGCTTGAGACCAGTGGACTGGGAAATGCACAGACCTGTCCAAATGGAGCAAGAACTGTAACTTGCCACTCCCCTTCTCATACAGAATATTTCAGGACAAAATACATGATATATGGTTTCACAAGCTGCACTGTGGATAGATAGGCCATACTACAGTGGCGTTCATCAACGTAACAACCTGAACTGAACATATCAATATCCGTGGACATTATGATGCAATTGTGAATTTGCTTATCACCGTCAAAAACGCAACCATTTATCTTTTTAAAAAGGAATATGTTTGTTATGCCTTGTGAATACCAACTGTGCCTTGTGATTTAAAGGTTTTCTGAATATGTTACCATTGGTAATAAAAAAAGAAGACAAACGTATTATCTTGTTTGTGTCATGTCCTCTGTTATTACCACGTTCAAGATAGTCTGCATTGAACTAGTCAGCATTAAACTACACTATAAAATCTGTTAAATCAGTCAACAAAAAGCTCATCAGAATGTCAAAGTATGCCTTTAATACGTCAAAATCCAACAGGAGCCGGTTGTCTACTTGATAGGAGTTTCCATGGAGACTCATCAATCATTCAGTGCAGGTCAGGCATCATGGTGGGGCTTCCAGCTTACTCACTCAACAGGACAGCAACATTTCTCAGTGCTATTCTGGATTTTTCAAAAACTTAAAATATCAATGTGAAAGATTATAAAAAATATATTGATATTTGAACAACATAAATTCAGTACAACCTCAGATAGCAAGTTTTCACATCAGTATGCCATAACAGATGGTATATTCATGGTGTAGTTTGCAGAGTGCACTGTCCTGAAAAACCAAAGACCCGAACAGTCAAACACAGTTTCCTCAAAATATTATTCTGTCTGAGAGGATATGGATGGAAGAGATGGAGTCTCACCTGTTCACATTAACACTGATGATGCTCTTCACGGGGGTGCTCTTTGGTCCGGGAGATGGGTGGAATACCTTTCCTTCCTTATTCACGGCCACAGATTTGGATCTCCGGGTGATGTAGGGGTCAGCAGAGTGAGAGGGGTAAATGTCAAACGTACCTGCTTTCATGCCGCCAATCTAAAACAGAGAAAACCTCCTCATAAAATCTCCTCATAACACACACACTTGTAATAATAAATCATAAGGTCTGATGTCTGTATCCTCTCTGCACTTTCACTGTTTTGTTTGGTGAGCTGGGTTTGAAGGGAACCACAAATCTCTTCTTCTCCTCCAATCTCTTCAGAGGTGGCAGAGGCTTGTCCAGTTTGTACGGGTTGTTGTCGAAACATTCCTTTGGGTGGAGGTTCAAGTGGAAAGCACCACCTTTCAGCATAGCTTTATGGCTTACTGTCTCTTTCTGAAAAACATACACTCACTTGTATAGTTAGAGAACACATGCACCTCTGGATATAAATGATTATCTTGGACACTGTTTCAACCATATAATTACATTTAGATATCTGTGGTTTCAACACTACTATTTTCCTGGCCTCTCACCTTCAACATCTCATTTGCTCTGTCATAGGGGTCTGAGGAGTAAGGGACAACTTTGGACAGGGTGACATTCGGATAGCTATGGGACAAAAGGCTCCATCACTATCCATGCATGAAAACAGAATACTGTACTGTTAAGTATAGTGAAACAACACCATGGTTGCATCCCAAATGGTCCCTTAATCTCTACAAAGTGCACTATATAGGAAATAGGGTGCCATTTGGGACACATCCCATCATCTACAGACATACTGAACCTGTATCCACTTCCCCTCTTGGGTGGGTTGGTGAGGATGTTCTTGCCTGATGGTTTGCACGGCTTCCTGGGGACCTTCATAGGACTCATGGCCTGGATGGGACCACTCAGAGTTCCGTAGTAGCTGCCAACCCCTGACCTTGAATAATGGGAGTAAGCCAAGTTCTGGCATCAATCGCTGCATGCCACTGGAGCAAGTGGAGCAACTGTCTAAGAAATGCAGTATAGTTTGCTCAGGTCTAATTTAATTGGGCCAGCAGTAATTTCCATGGTCTCAGCTCTCTGGCTGAGTGACTGGTCCCTGGTTCCTGGGCTGTGTTCCAAATGGAACTCTATTACCTATATAGAGCACTACCTTTGACCAGGGTCCATAGGGCTATATAGGGAATAAGGTGTCGTTTGGGCCACAGCCCTGGTCTCTGAGTTGATTAGGGCCAAACAGAAAAAATATGACTCTGAATGGTAAAGGAATACAGAATGCATTATGCAGCTGGGGAACAAACTGCATGACAGAGTGGAAACGGAGTTCTGGAGATCCTTCTCATGCGCTGATTCAAATTAAGCCTGTAACCATGTCAACCTCAACTATTTCATATAAATTACATTGTCTGTTTTGGTCAGGGAGATCAATTCTTTATTTGTTTTAATGTTTAAGTCTCTTAATGTAATCAAGATCATCACCAAAACAAGGCGATCGCGTCTATTCACCATCTGTTCTGATGCAGCCTTTCAAAGTCTTGTTAAGCCTAAACCTCAAGTAGATGTGTGCTCTGCCATTAAGCACGTCTGTGAAAAATAAAAATGATCTCATGGCTTACGGTTTCTTTTCTCCATTGCTGGGGAGGAAGGCGCTGCCTACGTTCTTCTTGGACTGCTGACTCCTGTGTTGCCGGGCGAGCCTCACAGGGTCTGTGAGGGCTTCTTTTTCAAAGACCCGCTTAAAGTGAGTGTCAAAGTAGCCCACTTGTAACCCTGACTTCTTCTTGGTGGCCCCACCAGTCAGTATTTGTTTACCCTTCTGAGCAGACTCATTGCAGGGACCTTAAATGGTAGGTGAAATAGGATTTAATGTTACATTGTTTTACCATAAATATTACATCCAACTATCGCATCTTGCCTTACTTGTCTGTATATACTTCAATAGTGTGCAATATATATAATCTAGTTGAAATCCCTTGTCCCCTGTCATTATCTAGACATGGTGTACTTACGCTGAATTGAAGGGGTGTATTTGTCTCCAATGGAGATGTATCCCATTTCCTTGAAGACTCCAATCCTCTCCATATCTGACTTCCCTCCTTCTGGGGGCATCTTTAGGGAATAACAGTGAGCCCATCCACCAATTACTATTCAATTTAATAGCTACCACTGTAAAGTAAATGTTGACCATTTCTATTCTCTTCAATTGTTATAATGGATTATATTCTCAACCCTTGATGAACTCTCCTAGGTTTATCTCTTATGGGATGACACCGTTGGAAATTCCATAATAATAATCAATCAATAGATACTCTTTAATAAATAACGGAACTTTAAAATTCCGTATTATTCTAAAACAGAAATCTACCTTTAATTCGCGGGTCTTCGATCCGCAGCTTGGTTTAGAAAATTATGAATTGTTCTCGTTCCTGTATCTGTGTACATTGTGTTACCTTGGCGTCCGTTGTGCACAAGCGGGCGAGAGGAGGGGTTGTAGCTATCGTCTTTGCGGAGAATATTCGGATTCTATCTTGCCATGTAGCCTACGCCTTTTTACTTGTCAATAAAAGGAAAATATCATCTACATTCTCACTTGGCATATGGCAATATTAAAACATCAGTGTGGGGTTGAGGGTATCTCTCTACACTCTAACTATGAATTATTCTCCACTGCAATGGTAACTCGAACACTGCACCACCACCTGGTAATATAATGAATCAATTATTTCGCAATTATTTTGTCTCACTTGCAAAAAATAGTTGAGTTTCCAACTAAACATAAACGGAATTACAACATAGCCTAGACATCATTTGTAAATGCACCAGGGTTTACACAGTTTCAGCAACAACAACAAAAATATGGGCAATCAGTTATTTTCTGTCAACGTTTATTGATAGAACGAAATTTATTTTTCAAATTAATTTTCAGACAAAGTATCATTCCTTTCTAATAATCCAATAGGCGAATATTCAAACAGGCCTAATCAAACGTTGTGTTGTGATAATGATAATTGTTATTGTTACTGTTAGCACATACTAGTTGCCTACCTCTACACAACAATAGAGTAGTGTGATTTACTGAACGCACAGTATTTGCGTCACAGTATTTGTTTAGTAGTTGCTTAGTAACAGATTCTTTTGTGTCGTAGCATAAAGCGCACTGCAGACTTCATGCACACAAAATGAACAAACTGCGTGAAAGGTAAGTCAGTAAAAACAATCAACGTGGGTTCTTATTTGATGTTTTAAAGCGTAGGTGTATCCTAGCAAACATATTGTAAAACTATAGCAATGTATTGCAGGCTCTGAGGCAAGGGTATGAAGTCGGGTTATAAAATCGATGCTCCAAAGAAACACAGCCAAGAAAAGGTGTTTCGTGCCATCACGGATGTCTACCGAAATGAAGGAGGGAAACCGACTTCACACCAAGGTATTCAGCACAAGATAAAACAGACAGGCACTTTAGAACTGGGACGTTTCATGAGCTCAGATCAGCTGTTATGACGCACCACAGCTGTTGTTGTTGAGGTGAGTTAGGGAGTGACTTTAAAGTGAAGGAAAACCATTGAAAATATTAACCTTTGTAGATCACACTTTAATCGACCCACAGTAGAAGTGAAATCATTCAAAAAATATAAAGAACAAGTTCATTTCCCACAATCTTTGGTTTCCTTCTATTCTGTAAAATATTCAGTTTGTTTGCCTCAGATCCACAACAGTCTGGGAAAATGGGCCCTGGTAAAAAATAATGCACAGAAACACACAACCTGCCAGTTGAACCACATGATTTGTTCTCCTCAGAGAGCCTTGCCACTCAGGTGGAGAGGGCTGAGAGACTGCTGAAGGGTAGAGCAGAAGGGGGAGACAAGCAGGCCCTTTTCCTGCTGGGACAGCTGTACTATTATGAGGTAACAGCTCTCCCATTCATGTTATCATATGCCCATATACTGGACATAGAAATGTAGCTAGGTTTCCTCTGATATAATGGAGCCATGTAGGAGCCATTTCAGTAGTGCAGAAATACCAGTGAGGTATACTGATCTTGAGCGATGATGCCCTGGTTTTCTGATTGTACTTTACTGCTGGGCCAGGGGCGCTATGAGGAGGCAGAGAGAGTCTTTGACGGCCTTAAGGACAGCGATCCCAGAGCCCTCTTCCAGCTAGCTGTCATGTATTATGATGGCCTGGGCACTGCTATGGATCAAGTGAGTCACGGTATTGATAGTGTTGTGCATTCTTCCTTGTTTGGTTTGCTGGGTTTCCACCTCATAATAAATTATAATGGGTAACTGAAGAACCCAATGGAGCATCTCTAAAAACTGCTCACTGTCACGCCTGCTACTATCAAATCAAATCAAATGTATTTATATAGCCCTTCGTACATCAGCTGATATATCAAAGTGCTGTACAGAAACCCTGCCTAAAGCAATGCAGGTGTAGAAGCACGGTGGCTAGGAAAAACTCCCTAGGAAGGCCAAAACCTAGGAAGAAACCTAGAGAGGAACCAGGCTATGAGGGGTGGCCAGTCCTCTTCTGGCTGTGTTACTACCATGTTATAAATACAAACTACTGTAAGTCTACCAAACATACCTCATGTTGAGTAGTCTCCCTAGACAGATGGGTTGCCTTCCACAATGTAACCTGTTTGTTGCGTTGGTCTGGGTTTTTACAGTGTGTTGTACTCCTCTCCAGGCAAGGGCAGTTGACTACATGAGGAGAGTTGTCCAGTGGAATAACCCAGAGGCAGGCTCCATCAGATACACTGCTCTGTATCACATTGGCATAGCCTACCTGGAGGGCTATGGGGTCCAGAAATCCAATACAGAAGCAGAAAGGTCAGCAGAAGCACACGCACAATGTTTGAGATGTTTGCTGACTCATGGAGAACCGTTGTGGCAGTGACTGTGTTGTTTTTCTCACCCAGTTACTGGCTCCTTGCTGCTGATGAGGGAAACCCCAGAGCCTGTGTAAAAGCTCAGAGTTCTCTGGGTATGTTCTACTCTAGACCTGAGACACAGGACCTCAAAAGGGTATGATGTGTTTACTGTACCCACGAGATGTTTCACCTTGATCAATAATTCAGGATTCTATTTCAACTATTCTCTTTCATAACTCAGTTTCCCCACTGTGTGCATGTGTGCCCTGTGCTCCAGGCGTTCTTCTGGCACTCAGAGGCCTGTGGCAATGGCAGTCTGGAGTCCCAAGGTGCACTGGGGATCATGTACTTGTATGGTCAGGGCATCCAGCAGGACCCCAAGGCTGCCATTGAGTGCCTGAAGGAAGCGGCTGAGCGGGGGAATGTGTACGCCCAGGCCCACCTGGCTGCCTACTACTACCACAGGAAGCTCTACTCCAGAGCAGCAGCCCTTGCCAAAAGGTACTGTCATAGGGTATATCATACAGTAAAATCCCTGTTCTGTCCACAGGTTATCCACCTTTGTATAAGTCAATCCACCACAATAATGACACAGTTAAGTGTGATAGGCTTTTTCAATCAATCTCCCTTTGACACATAATAGTATCCTAACCAACAGCAATTTGATTTCCATTTGAACCATATTCATTATGCCGTTGCTGGTAACATACCCCATAGAGAGCCGGTCCCATCAGTTGTTCCAACCAGCAGTAAGACAAAGAGTCCTTGGAAGCAGTGTAGCGTGGTTGTGTTGTTCATGTCGGTATGAGAGACGAGACACAGCAGCCCTTTTGTTTATTGGAATTGAAAATGTGTTGCAAAAAAGGGCAGTTAAATACATAAGACACTAAGCATCTGTAGAACACTAAAGCAGTGATAAATATGTATGGTTTATTAGATAGAAGTCGAGGTTAAAAAAAGATATGCTGCGGCCAAGGCTAACCTACTACCCTCTATTTCCACAAGGAAAATGATTGAAGCTATTAAATTGTAGGCTGTAATGTTCCGGAGTGACACCTCAATGGAAAAATCTATATTCCAATGTAAATGTCAGGCAACTGAGCGTATTTAAGAAAAGTATTATTTGTGTGCCAAAGAAGTCATCTTCCCACAATGAAAATGTAGGATTACCAATTACGATGACATTGCTGCCATCGCCATGGTCACCGACTGCCTGCCTGAATACGTAATTAAGGGTGTGGCCATTGCTCTTTTCTACTACGCCCGATGTCTGGAACTGGGAAAGGGGGTTCCTCAGAGCAAGGAGAAGGCCTGGCAATACTTCACTAAGGTGGGCACACACATTCAAATGTATGTCAATGTCTGTCTTTTTGGTTGTGTCAGACCCCAGTAAAACTAGCTGTCGCCATTGGCATCGGCTAACGGGGATCCTAATAAATCAAATCAAATTCTGCTTGACCCATTTGCCTGAAATAGCAACATAAGTATCAGTGAAGGCCAATTAAGATGAGTAAGATTTTATCTCCATTCTGAATCTCATACTGGAAACTGTATCGTCTTTGACTAGGCTGCTCGGCTAAACCCAGAAGTGTGCCAGGACCTCCAGAGGGACATCATCTTTAGCAGAATGTAGAGATCCACCATCATGACCTTAGTTAGGGAGTCCAGATAGCAGTCTCCTCTGTTGCTTTGAGATTGAGTAAATATCAGACCTGAATGCTTTGTGTTCAGTGTGTGGGTTTGGTATGGATAGGAGTATGGCGATTGTGTGCCCAGTGTAAGAACTGTTTAATAACTACAGACTCCACACATTAGAATGGTGTTACTCTGCATGAACTTAGGGTCCTTGAATTCATATACAAATGTATATAAATTGTAGCATCCAAATTCAGATGGTTTCAATTTCATACAATTCTGAGAAGCTTACATTGATAAATAACAACAAAAAAAGTTAACAAGTCATACATTTTTCTTTTGCAATTTATTGCTTATAAATGCTCTAAACAATTTTTGGGTAAAAATAAAATCTATCAATAAGTCACAAATAAAATTGTCACAATGACTTTACATGACATATTGCACAATGAAGCCGTTCTACAATGAACATAATGTAACATTGGTGGGGAATGTATTTGAGGTCGGTATGCAGCTTGTTTCTTCATTATATGAGCACAACACTCATAATTTCACAACTATTCACATTTTGGATCCATAACAAAGTAATCAATCAATAGCCTGGCTTTCTGCAACAGACCTTGGCAGTGGGACTGATTTGTCATTTTGAGCTACTGAACAAAACAAAGAAATGTAAGGTAGTAACAGGAACTTGTCTCCCTAGTTTGAGCACTACATAATCAAATGCATTCAGATAAAAGTACCGCAGAACAACAGAAAATACATCATCCATTCAGTTTAATCTCATTGTTTACTGTACCATGCTGGAACATTACAGTACCTCTGTGTTGATGTTACATTTCTCTTCATGGTCTATCTGTTGAGTTAAAATAAAAAAAAATCTAGTTTGAACAAAAGATAATACATAATCCTTCAAAGAGTGTCTCTCCTCTGAAAACAAAGACTAAACTAAAGCCATGTCGATCTCCAGGTGCACCTCCATTTCCTTCACTCAGTGTGTGTGTGTTAGGCTGCGTCCCCAAACGGCACCCTATTCCCTATAGTGCACAACTTTATGCCCTCTGGTCAAAAGTAGTACACTATATTAATGGCACCCTATGCCCTTTGAGGGAGGGAATAGGATGCCCTAGAGTTCTTGCTCCACATTAACCACACTATCCTGTGTTTTGCGTACATATGGGCCTCGCCCCATCAGATCTGGTCTGTCTCCACGTTGAGTTCTGGACACAGCTCTTTGAGGATCATCTCCATCAGAACCTGAAGCAGGGGCAGAGGAAACGTGTCAAGAGGCCATTAAACAACACATCACTTCAGCCTGGACTCAAGTGAAGGAGAGTTTGTTTTGTGCACTTTGTTCTTATGCAGGCATGTATGAGAATGACTGACTCTTTGACCCACTGATATCTTCCCCTATTAGATGGAATGAGGCAACCATAGCATATGTAACACATATGTACAGTGGGGCAAAAAAGTATTTAGTCAGCCACCAATTGTGCAAGTTCTCCCACTTAAAAAGATGAGGCCTGTAATTTTCAGCATAGGTACACTTCAACTATGACAGACAAAATGAGAAAAAAAAAATAAAAATAAAAATCACATTGTAGGATCTTTAATTTATTTTCAAATGATGGTGGAAAATAAGTATTTGGTCAATAACAAAAGTTTCTCAATACTTTGTTATGTACCCTTTGTTGGCAATGACAGAGGTCAAACATTTTCTGTAAGTCTTCACAAGGTTTTCACACACTGTTGCTGGTATTTTGGCCCATTCCTCCATGCAGATCTCCTCTAAAGCAGTGATGTTTTGGGGCTGTTGCTGGCAACACGGACTTTCAACTCCCTCCAAAGATTTTCTATGGGGTTGAGATCTGGATACTGGCTAGGCCATTCCAGGACCTTGAAATACTTCTTACGAAGCCACTCCTTCGTTGCCCGGGCGGTGTGTTTGGGATCATTGTCATGCTGAAAGACCCAGCCACGTTTCATCTTCAATGCCCTTGCTGATGGAAGGAGGTTTTCACTCAAAATCTCACGATACATGGCCCCATTCATTCTTTCCTTTACACGGATCAGTCGTCCTGGTCCCTTTGCAGAAAAACAGCCCCAAAGCATGATGTTTCCACCCCCATGCTTCACAGTCGGTATGGTGTTCTTTAGGATGCTACACAGCATTCTTTGTCCTCCAAACACGGAGAGTTGAGTTTTTACCAAAAAGTTCTATTTTGGTTTCATCTGACCATATGACATTCTCCCAATCTTCTTCTGGATCATCCAAATGCTCTCTAGCAAACTTCAGACGGGCCTGGACATGTACTGGCTTTTGCAGGGGGACACGTCTGCACTGCAGGATTTGAGTCCCTGGCGGCGTAGTGTGTTACTGATGGTAGGCTTTGTTACTTCGGTCACAGCTCTCTGCAGGTCATTCACTAGGTCCCCCCGTGTGGTTCTGGGATTTTTGCTCACCGTTCTTGTGATCATTTTGACCCCACGGGGTGAGATCTTCCGTGGAGCCCCAGATCAAGGGTGATTATCAGTGGTCTTGTATGTCTTCCATTTCCTAATAATTGCTCCCACAGTTGATTTCTTCAAACCAAGCTGCTTACCTATTGCAGATGCAGTCTTCCCAGCCTGGTGCAGGTCTACAATTTTGTTTCTGGTGTCCTTTGACAGCTCTTTGGTCTTGGCCATAGTGGAGTTTGGAGTGTGACTGTTTGAGGTTGTGGACAGGTGTCTTTTATACTGATAACAAGTGGAGGACAGAGGAGCCTCTTAAAGAAGAAGTTACAGGTCTGTGAGAGCCAGAAATCTTGCTTGTTTGTAGGTGACCAAATACTTATTTTCCACCATAATTTGCAAATAAATTAATTAAAAGTCCTACAATGTGATTTTCTGGATTTTTTCCTCTCTCATTTTGTCTGTCATAGTTGAAGTGTACCTATGATGAAAATTACAGGCCTCTCATCTTTTTAAGTGGGAGAACTTGCACAATTGGTGGCTGACTAAATACTTTTTTGCCCCACTGTATATCTATGGAGGCAACTTCAGAGTATTCCACACAAATAACTTTATTGACATAGTGCAAATGGGAAAGATTTTGGAATGTACACATGCCCTTTAAAACCCATTCTCCCTCTCTTTGTGTGGTCTGACCTGCCAGTAATGAGATGCTGTTCTGAACTGAGCTTCTAGGTGGCTGAGCAAGATGTGTTCGTGAAATTCCTAATGGAATCGGGGGGGGTGGCTCTTTCAAACAGCACCACAACAGCATGTTTTAGGATACTTTGCCATTTCACAGAGGGTGAGGTGAACTTACATAAAGCAGATGCTTGTTGGCATTGGCCTCCTGAAGTGCGTTGAAAATCTTGATGATCCCATACCTGGCGTTCTGCTGTCCCACCAGGTTCTGTAGTGCATCTGAAAGACAGTTAGCATGCTGTATGTGGTTGTTTTACCTACCTTAGTCGAATGACCTGACTAAGTCACCATGGATAAGAGCGTCTGCTAAATTACCAAATTGTAAAATGTAAAAATGTCCACATTCAGAGATCCAGCCACAGATACCCATCAGATCTAGGAGCAACATGTCTGCAAAAAAAGTCAAATAGGGGGTGCTTATATTTTCCCTGTCTCACACATGTACCAGTGTGTAACCTGTACAGTGTGTGGTGTGAAATGGAGCATACAATATACAGGTAACTGCCAAAATATTGGATGGACACAAAGTATATTGAAAGTGGCGTTTTCAACCACCATCGACTAAACACCAAATTATGGAATTTCTCATGGAAGAATGGTGTCACATCCCTCCAATAGAATTCCAGACACTTGTAGAATCTATGCCAAGGTGCATTGAAGCTGTTACGGCTCGTGATGCCCCAACGCCCTATTAAGACACTATGTTGAGGTTTATTTTGGCGGTTGCTGTTAGCGAAGTATTTGTATTATTTATTTTACCAGGTCTGTTTTGCTCATCTTAATCAATAGATTCTGCTGAGCAAATTGGCCCTTGTATTACGCATATCGTTAATCTCTCTCTTGAACAAGGCACCTTTCCCAGGGACATGAAACAAGCTAAAGTTATACCTCTGTATAAGAAGGGGATAAAGTCTGACCCTGGGAATTATAGGCCTGCATCTATCCTCTGTGTAAATTCAAAGATCTTCGAGAGAATTGTACATGAGGGGCCTCCCGGGTGGCGCAGTGGTCTAGGACACTGCATCGCAGTACTAGCTGTGCCACCAGAGACTGGGTTCGAGCCCAGGCTCTGTCGCAGCCGCGACCGGGAAGTCCATGGGGCGATGTACAATTGGCCTAGCATCGTCCGGGTTAGGGAGGGTTTGGCCGGTAGGGATGTCCTTGTCTCATCGCGCACTAGCGACTCCTGTGATGGGCCGGGCACAGTGCACGCTAACCAGGTCGCCAGTTGCACGGTGTTTCCTCCGACACATTGGTGCGGCTGGCTTCCGGGTTGGATGCGCGCTGTGTTAAGAAGCAGTGCGGCTTGGTTGGGTTGTTTATCGGAGGACGCATGACTTTCAACCTTCGTCTCTCCCGAGCCCGTACGGGACTTGTAGCGATGAGACAAGATAGTAGCTACTAAAACAATTGGATACCACGAAATTGGGGGTAAAATATTTAAAAAAAAATAAAAACATATATATTGTACATGAGCAAATGTATGAATGAATATGTTAACAAACAGGGTCTAATGTACGATTTTCAGTTGGGTTTTAGAAAAACATACTCCACTGATTCATGTCTACTTTACTTGACTTCATCAGGAAAGAGATTGATGAGGGAAATCTGTGTGGAATGGTACTGCTGGACCTACAGGGCAAGTCCCGTACGGGCCTTTGATACAGTTAACCACTGTCTCCTAATCTCCAAACTGGGGGCACTGGGGTTAAGCAGTATCCCTCTAGGCTGGGTAAAGTCCTATCTATCAGGAAGGGAGGGAGCAAGTAGTAGAGGTTAATGGTTCACTGTCTCAGGCAAAACCAATGAGTTGTGGCATTCCGTAGGGGAGCATGCTTGGGCCTCTGCTGTTTTTATTGTATATTAACGATATGAAAGATGCTCGTTCTTGCAGTCTTTTTCTTTATGCGGATGTCTCACAAAAGTAAAACTATGTTGGAGAGCGTACTTAGCACAGAGCTTACTAACATTAGCAAATGGCTTGGAGTTAATAACCCATCTCTGCACTTAGGGAAAACTGAAGCAATTCTTTTTGGATCCAGACCTACATTGTGTAGGTCGTCTGAAATCAGAGTGGAGTTAGGGGGTGATGTGCTGACTACTAAAACCTCTGTTAGCTACTTGGGATGTATCATTGATGGAAGCTTGGGAGGTGTTAGCATGGCCAATAAGGTGCTAGGGAAGGTTAATGCCAGGACTAAGTTTTTGGCTAGAAAGTCCAGGCTGCTTGATAAGGACTCCATGAAAGTGTAAGCTACTGCCCTCATTAAATGCCATTTTGACTATGCTAGTACTTCCTGGTTTGGGGGCTTATCTAAATGTATGAAGGAGAAGCTCCAGATAGCCCAGAATAAGCTGATCAGGGTAGTATTGAAGGTGAGTCCACGTACTCACATAGGCAGGAGCTGCTTTCAGGAACTAAACTGGCTGCCTGTGAGGCAAGGGTGTCCCAGATTAGACTAGGTTTACAGGAGTATTTATGGTCCTGCGCCCAGATATCTAAGTGATTACTTTCCTCATGTTAGGGATGCACACAATCACAGCAATAGATCAGGTGTTGCTGACGTGTGCTTATACAGGTTCAGGAGTAATGTTGGGAAAGGTATTTTTCTTGTATACTGGAACCTCAGAATGGAATGAGTTGCCTCTGCCTATAAAAACATCCTCCTCTCTGGACAGCTTTAAAAATAAAGTAAAAATATGTTTGATGTCTTCTGTGCCCATATGAATAACCCCTATAATGTAACTGGAATGATGAGATAGATGTTCTTCTCTGTTTTTGTTTTATTATTTCACAGCCATACTGTGTTGGATCTTGTCTAGCCAGCTTGTGTCAAGAGGACCACAATGGAAATAAGTCCCAGACTTTGTGTGTTATCCTCAATGATTTTATTAATGTGTATGTATGGCTTTTAAGTTGTATGTGTGCTTGTTTTTTTTTAAATGGTCAAATTAATAAACTAAAAGATCCAATAATCTAATTGAAACAGAAACGTTTGTTTCAAAACCAACGCCAGACTCCACCCCCCACCCCTTGAGTACTGATCCATGTCAGATATCAATCTCCAGCAGGGTTAACGCGCACACCCTTGTGGAACAGGGAGTTACAGCCACAAAATCAACATTGTAGAATAAATACATTTAATTCCTGCACACACGATTTTACCTCTGCAAACGAATCATAACATGTATTTGAAGAAAAAGGTCTGACCAAAACATTGCTAATAAATGTGCAGAGATGACACCTGTATGGCAGGAGGGAAGACCTACCTGGGATATTGTCTAGCAGCTTCTGTTGAGCTCTCTCCTTGGTCTCCCGACGTTCTGTGTCAGACCGAGCCTTGATTTGGGGGGCCAGTTTTCCGTTGGGCCAGAATGTGTCGCGGAAAATGTTGATGTAGCAAACAATCATCTGCTCACTGAAGATCCAGTTGACAGTGTCTCGAATCTGCCTGATGGGGTAGGGAGGGAACATTTTGACAAAAGCCTCTACATTACAGTATTAGCTAACATTACTCTACACATGTTCAGAGCACAGCCACAACAACCCATTGCAGTGCATATCTGGAACACCCAGTCTGATAGCTGTGGTAAACATAACCCTAGTTGTGCAGTTTGACTTGTTAAATAAGCTAAACGATCTCAACCAGAGGGATATCACAGAGAGAAGGAGATTGATCCAAGAGTCCACAAACCCCTTGCAATAGTGTGTGAATCGTGGTAGGGTCAGAGTCAGCTAATGTGCCCTTGAGCAAGGGACTTAAACCTAAATACTCCAGGGTCACCATTGATAATGGCATACCCTGGCTGTGACATTACTCCGAGGGCATCTCAGGGGGAGTGGGGATATGAGAAATACACATTTCCAATTCACACATGCATATAATGACAAATATAAAACCCACCTAATTATTACTTTTGACCAGAACCCTATGGGTGAATAGGGCGCCATTTGGGACACAGCCTGGGAGAGTCTTCGCACCATTTAGAGCCGTGGGTTAGGGTGCAGAATAAGACAATAACATAACGGAAAAATACAATAACAGCATAACTTTTTATGGCTACAGGAGCAGTATTGAGTAGCTTGGATGAAAGATGCCCAGAGTAAATGGCCTGCTCCTCAGTCCCAGTTGCTAATATATACATATTATTATTAGTATTGGATAGAAAACACTCTGAAGTTTCTGAAACTGTTTGAATGATGTCTGTGAGTATAACAGAACTCATATGGCAGGCAAAAACCTGAGAAGAAATCCAAACAGGAAGTGGGAAATCTGAGGTTGGTCAATTTTTAACCCAGCCTCTATTGAAAACACAGTGGGATATGGATAAAGTTGAACTTCCTAGGGCTTCCACTAGATGTCAACAGTCTTTAGAAACTTAAATGAGGCTTCTACTGTGTTGTGGAGCCAGATGGGAGCTATTTGAGTCAGTGGTCTGGCAGAGAACCAGGTCCTGGTTACGCACATTTTATATGATAGCGACCTGCGTTCCATGGCTTCTCTACAGACAGGAATTCTCCGGTTGGAACTTTATTGAAGATTTATGATAACATCCTAAAGATTGATTCTATACTTAGTTTGACAAGTTTCTTCGACCTGTATATAACTTCTTAAAGTTTTTGTCCGACGTTCGGATGGACCTGCACGAGTGTTTGGATTTGTGTACTAAACGCGCTAACAAAAGTAGCTACTTGGACATAAATAATGGACATAATCAAACGAAATAAACATTTATTGTGGAACTAGGATTCCTGGAAGTGCATTCTGATGAAGATCGTTAAAGGGAATATTTATAATGTGATTTCTGTTGACTCCAACATGGCGGATAATTTTATTTATTTTCTGAGCGCAGTCTCAGATTATTGCATGGTTTGCTTTTTCCGTAAAGTTTTTTTGAAATCTGACACAGCGGTTGCATTAAGGAGAGGTATATCTATATTTCCATGTCAAACAATTGTATTTATCGACATTTATAATGAGTATTTCTGTAAAATGATGTGGCTCTCTGCAATATCACTGGATGTTTTTGGAACTAGTGAACGTAACACGCCAATGTATACTGATATTTTTTTTAATACAACATGAAGTCCTAGGAGTGTCATCTGATAAAGATCATCAAAGGTTAGTGATTCATTTTTATCTCTATTTGTGCCATTTGTGACTCTCTTTGTCTGGAAAAATGGCTGAGTTTTTCTGTGAGTTAGTGGTCACCTAACAATCGTTTGTGGTGCTTTCGCTGTAAAGCCTATTTGAAATCGGACACTGTTGGGATTAACAAGAACCTTTAAAACGGTATACGATGTTTGAGGAATATGTTTGAGGAATTTTAATTACGAGATCTCTGTTGTTTTGAATTTGGCGCCCTGCAATTTCACTGGCTGTTGTCATATCTCATTAATGGGATTGCAGCCCTAAAAAGATAATAGAATAAGACAACAAAATAAGACAATAACAGAGCCCTGCCTGTCACTCACCAACCGATGAGCTCTCGCTCTACAGATAGCTGGGGTGTTTTAGTACAATATCACTCGCTGTCAAATACACCAACGTTCCCCAAAAACCGGGCCGCGTACCGGCACATTCACTACCGGGCAGCACAGAAAGGATAAATATATATATTTTTTTAAATCGGTAAAATAAAATACCTGTTGAATTCTTTGAGCGAAGAAAACGTGAACGACAGAAGCAAGTCTTGAAAGCCACGTCAACAAATGTGGCTGCACCGAGAGCGTCATACTTCGTGGCTAGCTGTATTGCTAAGGCCAAGAAGCCTTTCACTCTTGGCGATTTGATGATTCTACCTCCTAAGGACATTTGCCGTGAACTCTCAGGAGATGCTGCAGCTAAAAAGATAGCAGGTTCCTCTTTCGGCTACCATCGTCACTAGGCGAATTGATGAAAGAGGAGGACGTTGAGGCACAATTGTTAGAGAGGCTTAACGAGTCACTGTGGTATGCAATCCAGGTTGACGACCCTACCGATGTTGACAACGAGGCAATACTGCTTGTTTATGTGCAATATACATTTCAGGATGTTGTGCATGAGGATATGTTGTGTGTGCTGTCCCTACCGACTAACAACGGCCACAGAACTATTCAAGTCTTTGGATGATTACAGTCGTGGCCAAAAGTTTTGAGAATGACACAAATATTAATTTCCAAAGTTTGCTGCTTCAGTGTCTTTAGATATTTTTGTCAGATGTTACTATGGAATACTGAAGTATAATTACAAGCATTTCATAAGTGTCAAAGGCTTTTATTGACAATTACATGAAGTTGATGCAAAGAGTCAATATTTGCAGTGTTGACCCTTCTTTTTCAAGGCCTCTGCAATCCATCCTGGCATGCTGTCAATTAACTTCTGGGCCACATCCTGACTGATGGCAGCCCATTCTTGCATAATCAATGCTTGGAGTTTGTCAGAATATGTGGGTTTTTGTTTGTCCACCTGCCTCTTGAGGATTGACCACAAATTCTCAATGGGATTAAGGTCTGAGGAGTTTCCTGGCCATGGATCCAAAATATTGATGTTTTGTTCCCCGAGCCACTTTATCACTTTTGCAATGGGCTCCATCATGCTGGAAAAGGAATTGTTCGTCACCAAACTGTTCCTGGATGGTTGGGAGAAGTTGCTCTCGGAGGATGTGTTGGTACCATTCTTTATTTGGGGCGGCAGGGTAGCCTAGTGGTTAGAGCATTGTACTAGTAACCGGAAGGTTGCAAGTTCAAACCCCCGAGCTGACAAGGTACAAATCTGTCGTTCTGCCCCTGAACAGGCAGTTAACCCACTGTTCCTAGGCCGTCATTGAAAATAAGAATTTGTTCTTAACTGAGTTGCCTAGTTAAATAAAGGTAAAATAAAAAATAAATATTCATAGCTGTGCTCTTAGGCAAAATTGTGAGTGAGCCCACTCCCTTGGCTGAGAAGCAACCCCACACAAATGGTCTCGCTTTACTGTTGGCATGACACAGGACTGATGGTAGCGCTCACCTTGTCTTCTCCGGACAAGCTTTTTTCAGATGCCCCAAACAATCGGAAGGGGGATTCATCGGAGAAAATGACTTTACCCCAGTCCTCAGCAGTCCAATCCCTGTATCTTTTGCAGAATATCAGTCTGTCCCTGATGTTTTTGCTGGAGAGAAGTGGCTTCTTTGCTGCCCTTCTTGACACCAGGCCATCCTCCAAAAGTCTTCGCCTCACTGTGCGTGCTGATGCACTCACACCTGCCTGCTGCCATTCCTGAGCAAGCTCTGTACTGGTGGTGCCCCGGAGCGCAGCGGTCCTAGCGCTTGCTGGACTTTCTTGGGCGCCCTGAAGACTTCACAACAATTGAACCGCTCTCCTCGAAGTTCTTGATGATTCGATGGTTTATTTAGGTGCAACCTTACTGTCAGCAATATCCTTGCCTGTGATGCCCTTTTTGTGCAAAGCAATGATGACGGCACGTGTTTCCTTGCAGGTAACCATGGCTGACAGAGGAAGAACAACGATTCCAAGCACCACCCTCCTTTTGAAGCGTCCAGTCTGTTATTCAAATTCAATCAGCATGACATCGTGATCTCCAGCCTTGTCCTCATCAACACTCACACCTGTGTTAACCTCACTAGGGTAGGGGGCAGCATTCAGAATTTTAGATGAAAAGCATGCCCAAAGTAAACTACCTGCTACTCAGGTCCAGAAGCTAGGATATGCATATAAATTGGTAGATTTGGATAGAAAACACTAAAGTTTCCAAAACTGTTAAAATAATGTCTGTGAGTATAACAGAACTGAGGAAAATCCATCCAAGGAAGTGCTATTATTTTGAAACATCTCTTTTTCATTGAAAGCCTATCAACCATACAAAGACTTATGAGACAGTTCACGATCTCTATGGCTTCCACAACATGTGGCCAGTCTTTAGGCATTTTTTCAGGCTTCAACTCTGAAAAATTAGGAAGGAAAAGCACTTTCAATGAGTGGACAGTGGAAATTTCCAGACATGAGTCCAGTGTGAGACCGGGAGCGCGCCTTTGTTTCTCCTTTTCTATTGACGAAGCTTTTGTCCGGTTGAAATATGAACGATTATTTATGACAAAAACAACCTGAGGATTGATTATAAACATTGTTTGACATGTTTCTATGAACATTTATGGTACTTTTTTTTTTAGATTTTTCGTCTGTTGCGACTGCGCTTTGTTCCAATGTATTACTGAACAAAACACACCAACAAAACTGAGGTTTTTGAATATAAAGAGACTGTCGAACAAAACAAACATTTTTTGCGTAACATGGAGTCTTCGGAGTGCAAACTTATGAAGATCAAAAGGTAAGTGATACATTTTAATGCTATTTCTGAATTTTGTTACTCCTCTTGGCTGCAAACTGTTTGTAATGATTTTGCTGCTGGGCGCTGTTCTCAGATAATCACATGGTTTGCTTTAGCCGTAAAGCCTTTTTGAATTCTGACACAGCAGTTGGATTAACAAGAAGTTTATCTTTAAGCTGGTGTATAACATTTGTATCTTTTATGCATGTTTATTATGAGAATTTCTGTTTTGTTGAGTTTCACGCTCTGCAATATCACCGGATGTTGTTTGAGACTGTTTTACTGAACAAAACGGGCTAACAAAGAGTTTTTTGGATATAAAGAGGGACTTGATCGAACAAAACAAACATTTATTGGGTAACTGGGAGTTTTGTGAGTGCAACCATATGAAGATCATAAAAGGTTAGCGATTAATTGTATCGCTATTTCTGACTTTTGTTACTCCTCTTGGCTGCAAACTGTTTGTAATGATTTTGCTGCTGGGCGCCGTTCTCAGATAATCACATGGTTTGCTTTCGCCATAAAATATTGTTGAAATCTGACACCGTGGTTGGATTAACAAGAAGTTCATCTTTAAACCGATGTATAACACTTGTATGTTTCATTAATTTTTATAATGAGTATTTCTGTTTTTGAATTTGTCACTCTGCAATTTCACTGGATGTTGGCCAGGTGGGACGGTAGCATCCCACACCCCCTAGAGAGGTTAACGAGAGAATCACTGACATGATGTCAGCTGGTCCTTTTGTGGCAGGGCTGAAATAGTGGAATTTTTTGGGGGGGGATTCAGTTCATTTGCATGGCAAAGGGGGACTTTGCAATTAATTGCAATTCATCTGATCACTCTTCATAACATTCTGGAGTATATGCAAATTGCCATCATACAAACAGAGGCAGCAGACTGAAAATTAATATTTGTGGCATTCTCAAAACGACCACGACTGTGCATGTCAGGAAAATTTGATTGGTCATTCTGTGTTGGCGTACACACGGACGGGGATGCTGCCATGGCTGGAAGGCTGTCTGGTTTCACTACCCGGGTTAAAGAGGTTGCGCCTGAATGTGAGTCTATGCACTGTGTCATTCACAGAGAAATGCTGGCTAGCCGAAAAATGGCACCCGAATTTAACGTCATACTGAATTAAGTTTTAAAGTTATCAAATAACATCAAAGCACACGCCCTTAACTCACATCTGTTTGGACAGCTTTGTGAGGAAATAGACGCAGAGCAGAAACGCCTTATCATATACACAGAAGTCAGATGGCAGGGGGAGATCGCTTGACAGAGTGAACTCAATCGGTCACTTCAGGGGAGAATGAAAACTGTCTTGAAGTTGGCAGATAAAGTGGCTGCATTCAAAGACAAACTGGAACTGTGGGGACGGCGAGCGGACAGGGGCATATTTGAAATGTTCCAAACATTAGCGGGGATTTTGGGAGAGACCGAGACGTCTTTCTCCCAGCTGGTGCGAGATCACCTAGCTTCGCTGTCAATGGAGTTTGAGAGTTACTTCCCAACCGCAAAAGACCCACAAAGTGTGAAGGAATGGATCCGCAACCCATTCGTGAATGTCCCAGATGAATTGTCCATGTCCGTGCAGGAAGTAGATCAAATCCTTAAGGTTGTAAATGACGGTGGCCTTAAAAGTATGTTTGAGATAACTTCATCTCTGCCGACCTTCTGGATTAAAATCCAGGCTGAATATCCTGAGAGCCACAAAAGCACAACGTTCCTTCCATTTCCAACATCCGATCTCTGCGAAGCGGGGTTTTCCGCAATGATGGCAACAAAAACAAAATTTACAGAGTAGACTGGACATACGGAACATGTCACTGTCTCCCATCATCCCTAGATGGGACCATCTTGTTGCTGGGAAACAAGCTCAGTGCTCCCACTGGTGAGTTACAATGTATTTATTATATGATTAGAGAAAAATATGCACTTTGTTATTATGTTTCTACTAAAATGTTATGAAAAAGCAGCTATACAAAAACTTCTAGGCCTAATTGATATTCCGACGGCCGGTCCGGGAAAAATTGTCTACATGAGACCGGTCCGTGGTACAAAAAAGGTTGGGGACCGCTGATAGACCTTAATAAACCTAGCCCCTTCCCAGATCTGCGTGTACTCTTTGCTTCACACAAATAAGAGCAGAAATCTGATAAAACATTTTCATAAAAAAAGAGAGTGATGCTTACTTGTTTATGGTCCTTCCAAACGTGACTTGAACTAGTGCAATTAGAGTTTTTCGTACCCATTTAAACACTGAGAATAAAGGAAGACAAACAATATCACAGAGTGCCAGGCTGATAGCAAGAGGTGACTAGATTAAATTACAGATCCATTAACAAAGTTAGTTTCCAATAACAACAAAGGATATAATCTATCCCTTTCAAAATTGCTTTGAACAATTAATTTGATTTAAAGAACACAGACATAACATACAAACCACACACTCAGTCTACTGAGGTGAAAATGACAGTGTAGTGTCCCCCAAATGGCACCCTATTCCTTTTATAGTGCACTGCTTTAGACCAGGGCCCTCTCAAAAATAGTGCACTACAAAAGGGAATAGGGTGTCATTTGGGATGCAACCATAGTGTAGAGGTTCCACTCACTTCCTCTGAGCTCAAAGATCTCTCCTATGAGCATGAAGCAGGGTTCAGCCAGAGCGTCTTTCTTCCCATCAGCCTCGTCTCCATAGTCAGATAGGTCACTGTCATCCTCCGCCTCCTCCTGTTGGCGAAAAAGGAGTTGGTGTGTATGTGTCTCTGTGAGAAAGACTAAAAGGATACATTCATACATTACATACATTACATTACATTACATTACATTACATTACATTACATACATACTAGTCCCACCACCCCAGCCAACCAGGTCTCCTGATGTGATGGTGCTTACTAACCTCGGTGTGTGAGAAGAAGTCTCCAGACAGTCTCTCCAGGAAGGAGGCCAGGGAGAAGGAGGATTTCTTGTGGATGTCCATGACCTTCAGGTGCTCTGGGGAGGGGCTGAGGAAGGCATAGAGCGCCTCACTCTGACACATCCGCTCGTCTGTCAGCATTTTCTATAAATGGTGGAGAAAACAGCTGCAGATTAGTCTGTGTCCCAATTGACACCCTATCCCATAGGGCCCTAGCAGGGACAGAGTTGGAGTCTGGGCTACATCCCAAAAGGCATAGATTCCCAAAGGCTCTGGGCAAAAGTAGTGCACTATATTGGTCATCAAAAAGAAAGGAGGACCAGACCAAGGCACTCTTAATATAATGAATGAAAATGTTGATTTGTATGGCATGTTCAATGGAAACAGCGCTTAAAAACTATATATTGGGAATAGGGTGCCATTTGAGACACAGTCGATGCTAATAACTATGGAACCTGACGAGTGCAAATCAATGAGGCAAACAAACAAAATCCTCATTCTCGTAATAGTAAAGCTTTCAATCATAACTAAAATTGTTGTAAAAGCTTGTAAAGAATGTGCTCAATTTAATCTCAAACTTTGACTCTCATCTCCAAACTTAATACATTGTGGTTGTGTCTCATTTTATCTTTTTTCTCCCGACATTGAAAGAGCCTAGCTTGAAATCCTGATGGCCAATCGACATGCCATGAGAACAGCAGGAACGAGCCACTCCAATAATACAAATTAATTTCCTATCAGACAGAAACATTTTGAAATGAGGAAACAAACTACCTGAGCTCCCAATGGTAGCTATATGTGACATCATCAACTCAAATTACATCTCCTGTTCTGAAAAATTATGTCCTTAGGAGACCGATACTGAGAAATGCCTTCCACATAAACAAAACACTGATTTGAGTGACGTTTTCACTATGATGTGTGGTTGAACCGTGTTGGCAGAGAGTGACTTACTTGTAAAAAGCTGTTGAGCTGGTTTTTGGACTTTTCAAGGAATTTTTGGTCAATTGACTTGAATGGCAGTTTACTGACGGAGGGAAGCTGGACTTTTTTCAAGGTAGGGAAACACTGCATAAAGAATATAAAATCAAAGAGAGGAGAGAGAGAGAGAACAAGAGGAGTTATGTTTCAGTCTTCAAGTCTCGTTGTTTGTAGCACCTCATGAAATGCAGTGGCATGGTGACTCACTCCATCTCCATGGCAACCGGCCGGTGGAAGCATTGTTAGGGTGATTATCAGATGGCAGGCAGTGATATTTGAAACAAACGGCTGTGATGTAGCAGTGCAGGACTGTGGTAATTAAAAGGCTGTTGTTGGGGGGCAGACAGAGGGTGAGTCAGAGACGCTAGCTAGGCAGGCAAAAACATTAGCATGGAGGATCCTTTACCTCAGTCAGTTTTCGGTGCAGGGCCTGGAACTCTATGAGCTTCCTGGTGACGCTCCAGCGGCTGTTCTTAGAGTCGTCTCCCTCCAGCAGGCTCACTGAGACGCAGTAGCAAGGCATCTGCTCTCCATTCTCCTCTACTGCCTGGTGGGGGATAGGGGACACGAAATAAAGGGAAATGATTCCCTCTGTTTCACTGCAAAGAATGAGTTGTGGACACAGAGTTAGAACATGGTCAGAGAGTATGGTCAATGGCTACAGTAGGGTGAGACCAAGTGGTCAGAGAGTGTGGTATGGTAGAAAATGACAAGATTGTGTTTTAATACGGTTTATGCATCGAATAAGGTTTCTCAGTACTCTCTCATCTGTGGAGTTGGACCTCTGGGGCTTGGCGCTGGCAATTGATTTAGGATGTCTTGGTGAAAAAACCTACAGCCTGCACTCCAAAGAACGAGTTTGTGTTTGTGTACCAGGGAGGAGATGTCTCCGGTACGGACAGCTGATAAGAAGAACCTTGTCTTTGGGGCCAGACCCTGGATCCTATACAATTAGAACAGTCTTCACAGCAAATGCAATCTGGCTGGGGGGTTACTCCTTTCTGACATACAAAACTTCACCTCTAGAGCCAACCCACACATTTGTTGTTTGTCATGAAGACTCAGGAGGATGTACTTATATAGGTTGTAACCCAATTCTGCTCGTTGGGCTCTTAACAATCACCATTGAGTGACCGTTAATGCTCCGTTATTGCAATAATTAAAGAAATCTAAAAGCCTATCTTTTGGTAAGAATAATTCCAAGACAATGGCCAATGGTTACAGTAGGATGAGAGCAAGGTGTACTGATGGGAGAAAAATGGGGCCTTGATCCAGGTGGTGACCAAGAACTCAAATCAGTGGCGGATATAGATATAGGCGACATGGGCAACCGCCGAGGGTGGCATCTTGCTGAGGGAGGCACGGGACGCCTGCACAAAAAATAAAATCATGAAATGGTGACATTTACACGATGGGTTTTCTATCGCTCATTTGCACGTCACGTCAATGATATCATGTCACCGTGTGGGACTGTGGGTCAATTAACCTTGTCGGAGTGCTATATCGTTAAGAATAATATAAAACCAGTCTGCACACCAGCAAGGTTAATTGGTTTAGTCTTGACTCTTGGTTGACAGTGTTGGGGGATGGGTAATGTATTGATGCTCGAGTGCCAAATCAACACAAATTTGTTTCCATTTGTCTTTGTTACTTCTTTTTGATATTTATGGGTCTTATTTTTTTTGTGTATATGTGTATTATATATACACATACATACAAGTTTTAAATGTTATGATTCTTTATTAGTGTTGTTCCAAATGTTGGAATAAAAATGAGTTAGCGCAGGACGGTGCTTTTTTATATTTATGTTGGGGGGGCTCATGGCTTGATTTTAGCTCTGACGTGCACTGTCAACTGTGGGACTTTATACAGACAGTTGTGTGCCTTTCCAAATCATGTGCAATCCAATAGAATTTACCACAGGTGGACTCCAATCAAGTTGTAGAAACATCAAGGATGATCAATGGAAACAGGATGCACCGGTATTCAATTCCCGAGTCTCATAGTAAACGGTCTGAATAGATTTTTACATTTGCAAAAATTTATAAAAACATGTTTTCGCTTTGTCATTATTGGGGTATTGTATATAGATTGATGAGAAAAGAAACATGTAATACATTTTAGAGAAAGTCTAACCGAACGAAACGTGAGAAAAAAATCAAGACTTTTTGCTAGGTAGCGTTAGTCGGCTGTACCTGAGCCAAAACTCCGGTATTTTCCATACTATAGCTTGTTCTCTAGGGCAGTGGTTTTTCAACCAGTGTGCTGGGTTGACTTAGAAACACCCGTGCAGAAAGAAAATCAAATAATACATTGAATGGCACATGGTTACATCTGGATGGTTGCTTCAAGTCAGGTGCGCTCCTGCTGTTGTTACATTTGAGGGGTGCGCATCACGAGTAAAGTCATTTGTATCATTTTACTTCACCATTAGCACAGGCAAATCGGATTAGTGTTGGCAGAGGCTGGGGTGCTGCTATGGAAACAAACGGAGTGGCTTCCACTCTGTGGTTCCACCTTTGTAGAAAACCGCTTATTTCTAGACCTTTCCGTTCAAAAGTAAGACCTATTTTATGTTTTTTTTTCTTTGGATATTTGCGGGATGCTCTTAATAAGGATTAGCCCATTTTTTTCCATTTTCGCCTAAAACGATATACCCAAATCTAACTGCCTGTAGCTCGGGCACTGAAGCAAGGATATGCATATTCTTGGTACCATTTGAAAGGAAACACTTTGAAGTTTATGGAAATGTGAAAGGAATGTAGTAGAACACAATAGATCTGGTAAAAGATTAAACAAATTTGAAAGAATACCGTTCTTTTGCAAGAGAAAGGCCATAATATATTATTCCAGCCCAGGTGAAATTGAGATTGACCACTAGATGGCATCAGTGTATATGCAAAGTTTTAGACTGATTCAATAAACCATTGCATTTCTGTAAAACAAATTGTATCAAGACTGCCCAAATGTCCCTAATTTGTTTATTAATAACTTTTCAAAATTGTGCACTCTCCTCAAACAATAGCATGGTATTATTTCACTGTAATAGCTACTGTAAATTGGACAGTGCAGTTAGATTAACAATAATTTAAGCTTTCTGCCAATATCAGATATGTCTGTGTCCTGGGAGATTTTCTTGTTACTTACAACCTCATGCTAATCGCATTAGCCTATGTTAGCTCAACCGTCCCGAGAAAGGGACACCGATCCCAAAGAAGTCAATTGACTTGCCTAGTTAAATAAAAAGGTAAAAAATAAAATAAAATTGCACTAAATACATTTGTGGCAGAATCTTTTATCACATCGAGGTTTGTCACGGTTCAACAAAGGTTGGGAACCAGTGTTCTAGGGATGTGCATCTTTCCCTTTCAAGACAATTCGAAAAGTATCTAGAAACATGGGCTCCAATACAGGAACGATACGTTTTAGTTTGAAACGATTCGGAGAGATGGGATTTGATTAGAGAACGAATCGATGTGAGTCGGTTCGATGCACCAACATTTGTTGCATAAACATATTACATTTTCCATTCTAAATTAAAATCTTCTGCTCATGGAACTCATGAGCTGGGCCTCTCTGAGATGTATTCGTCTGAACCAAGGGTCCAGGGTTCTGGTCTAGAAGTTCCTATAATTTTGCTTCGGTACTGCAGTTTAACTGACGCCCAGCCAAGAAACACCAATTCCATACACTGTCACATAGATGTCAGATTTGAACATTCCCAATCAGACACTTTAGTCCTCACCTTTATGCACAAAACAGCTATTGAGTTATTCAAATAATTGTAGCTGGGGCAGATTTTTCCCCCATCACTCACAGCCAAAGATTTCATGTCTGTCATGTTTTTGGATGACGATCAAATCTTGGTTTTTATCATGGCTCTCGTCTCTCTGCAGACAACCTATAGTGAGCACCATGTTTGGAACTAGAAATAGCAGTATCAAATCGCAATACAAATTGAACAGTGAAGGGAAAGGGAATATCTAGTCAGTTGCACAACAATGCATTCAACCCAAATGTATCTTTCGCATTTAACCCAACCCCTCTGAATCAGAGATGGGGAGGAGTTTTTGGGGACTAACTGCCTTTCTCAAGGGCAGAACGGCAGATTTTTCCACCTTTCCGGCTTGGTGATTCAAACGCTCTTAACTAGGTTACCTGCCACCCCCACACCTTCGGGACAATCGCAATACATATCGTATCGGCACCTAAGTATGGTGATAATGTTGTATCTTGAAGTCCCAGGCAATTCCCATCCCTAAAAAACAGTCACTGTATCAATTAGTATACTACTCTGTTATTATCTATGCATAGTCACTTTAATAACTCTACCTACATGTACATATTACCTCGAGTAACCGGTACCCTCTGTATATAGCCTCGCTATTGTTATTTTACTGCTGCTCTTTAATTATTTGTTACTTTTATTTCTTATTCTTAATTATTTCTGTATTTAAAAAAAAAACTGCATTGTTGGTTAAGGGCTTGTAAGTAAGCATTTTACTGTAAGGTCGACATCTGTATGTGACAAATTAAGATATACTGTATCAATGAGGGTATGCTAAGAAAACACTCCAATGATGAGAACAAATTAACTCTGACTAAAGGACATCTTTAAAAGGTTGGCTGATTAGCTCATTACCATAATGAAGAATTGGAGACAATACTACCATGCTTAATTGAACATCACTACAAACACAAATTTGCTTTTGGCTGAGCAGAATCCGACATGGCTATTAGCTTAGCAGCATAGCATTAGGCCTTGGAGGGGGATTGTGCAGAGTGAACTTTGGAGAGTGGTGTCCTTTCTGTCCTCCTGTGTTTAGGCATTTCACAGCCAATTAACAGACAAAGCATTAATCAAAGCGTGTCTCCCAGACTAAATGAAGAGAGAGGAGTAATATGCAAATGAGGCCCTTGTCCTTTCACATACCCGAACAGCTTAAATTGTATATAGCCTTGTCATTGTTATTTTATTGTGTTGCCATTTTTCCTTTTAGGAAATGTTTCTCACTTCCTTAAAATTGCATTGTTGGTTCAGTGTTTCACGGTAAGTTTGTTGTATACCTGTTGTATTCGGCTCATGTGAGAAATAAAATGTGATTTGAAGGAGATAAAAGGCGATCTCGTCTCATACAATGTACAGATGTAGGATCTTATATTTGAGCCAGTTTGCTACAGCGTGAAAATAATCCTGTGGCAACAGGTAATGTGAATAATAATATAATTCGTGGAGACTTTTGTACGGGTTCATATATTTTTTCGTAAGGGAAAAATCAAGTCTCAAATGTCATAGTGGAAATTTAAAAACTTCAGAAGCCTTTTTAAACCTCAAATACACTAAATGCTTTACATTTCCTGCAATGCAGGACAGTTCTTTCTGCAACTGGATGATCAAATTAAGATCCTACATCTGTAGTCCAATCAATAACACCATACAAATGATGACTGGGACCATTTTATCCTTCCTTCCAGTTTTGTATTTTCTTCCTCAGTCTGAGCTCCTACCTCTCTCTCATCCATCTAGACTAGACAGAAGCTCTGTTATTAGTGCTGTGTGTAATAAAGGTTCCGGAAGGTGTAGATGCTATAGTTTCTCTCTGGCTCGTTGCTCTCAGATCAGGGTTTTATCTGTTTCGAGTTTGGCCAGAGGTACTGGAGCCCTGGACACAGGAGACTAGAGAGCTCACTGCTCCGCTGCTGTCATATCACTGGAACACAGTCAATGACTAAGAGTTGGGATGGTGCTGTGTGTGTGTGTTTGTCTCACTCACCTCAGCTGTTGTGATGAGGGCCCTCCAGGAGCCCAAGTTCTCACACCACCAGTCTGTGCGGGAGATGTGCAGCTGCAGGTCACTGTGCTCCTTCTCCATGGCCCCAATCTCCTCCTTCAGTTTACACACAATCTGAGAGAGGACAGCGCGCGCATACACACACACACACACACACACACACAGGTCAAAAGATGGCTCTAACCCAGACAGAGCACCAACTGTGTCTCATCCACAGTACCAAGGAGTGGGAGACTAATCCGGACGCTTATAAGAAATTCCGCTATGCCCTCAGACGAACCATCAAACAAGCAAAGCGTCAATACAGGATTAAGATTAAATCCTACTACACCGGCTCTGACGCTCATCGGATGAGGCAGGGCTTGCAAACTATTATGGACTACAAAAGGGAAACCCAAACTCGAGTTGCCCAGTGACGCGAGTCTACCAGACGAGCTAAATGCCTTTTATACTCGTTTTGAGGCAAGCACGAAAGCACCAGCTGTTCTGGATGACTGTGTGATAACGCTCTCAACCTCTCCCTGAACGAGTCTGTAATACCTACATGTTTCAAGCAGACCACCATAGTCCCTATGCCCAAGGAAGCAAAGGTAACCTGCCTAAATGATAACCGCCCATGGCACTCACGTCAGTAGCCATGAAGTGCTTTGAAAGGCTGGTCATGGCTCATATCAACAGCATCCTCCCGGACACCATGGACGCACTACAATTCACATATCACCCCAACAGATCCGCAATCTCAATCGCACTCCACACTGCCCTTTCTCACCTGGACAAAAGGAACACCTATGTGAGAATGCTGTTCATTGACTACAGCTCAGCGTTCCAACATCATAGTGCCCACGAAGCCCATCACTAAGCTAAGGATTCTGGGACTAAACACCTCCCTCTCCAACTGGATCCTGGACTTCCTGACGGGTCGCCCTCAGGTGGAAAGAGTAGACAACAACACGTCTGCCACGCTGATATTTAACATTGGGGCCACTCAGGGGTATGTACTTAGTCCCCTCCTGTACTCCCTGTTGACCCACGACTGCGTGGCCAAACGCAACTCCAACACCATCATTAAGTTTACTGACGACACAACAGTCGTAGGCCTGATCACCGACAACGATGAGATGGCCTATAGGGAGGTGGTCAGAGTAGTGAATGTGTGGTGCCAGGAAAACAACTTCTCCCTCAATGTGAGCAAGACAAAGGAGCTGATCGTGGACTACAGGAAAAAGCAGGTTGAACAGGCTTCCATTAACATCGACGGGTCTGTAGTGGAGTGGGTCGAGAGTTAAGTTATTTGGTGTCCAAACACACCAAGACAGTGAAGAGGGCAAGACAAAACCATTTCCCCATCAGGAGACTGAAAAGATTTGGCATGGGCCACCAGATCCTCAAAAGGTTCTACAGCTGCACCATCGAGAGCATCCTGACTGGTTGCATCACCGCCTGATATGGCAACAGCTCGGCATCTGGCCGTAAGGCACTACATCACTGGGGCCAAGCTTCCTGCCATCCAGGATCTATATAATAGGGGGTCACCCAGTCACCCAAGTCGGCAAGCAGTACCAGAGCGCCAAGTCTAGGACCAATAGGCTCCTCAACAGCTTCTACCTCCAAGCCATTAGACTGCTGAACAATTCATAAAAATCACCGCCGGACAATTTAAATTGACACCCCCCCCTCTCTCGTACACTGCTGCTACTCGCTGTTTGTTACCTATGCATAGTCACTTCGTCCCCACCGACATGTACAGATTACCTCAACTAGCCTGTACCCCTGCACACTGACTCGGTACCGGTGCCCCCTGTATATAGCCTTGTTATGGTTATTCTTATTGTGTTACTTTTGCCTACTTGGTAAATATGTTCTTCCTCTTGAACTGCACTGTTTGGTTAAGGGCTTGTAAGTAAGCATTTCACGGTAAAGTCTATGCTTGCTGTATTCGGGGCATGTGGCAAATAAAGTTTGATTTGATACAATAAATATTATTTCTTTCTTTTTTTCCCTCTCTGCATTGTTGGGATGGACCCGTAAGTAAGCATTTCACTGTTAGTCCACACCTGTTGTTAATGAAGCATGTGACAAATACATTTTGATTTAAAGGTGGCTGTTCAATCAATGTCAGTTTTCAAGGGATGCTTGTATTACAGGTAGGGGCAGACATTCTTTCAGGGAAATATTTATGGGTTCTTTATGAATGCCAACACACACAGACAGACAGAGAGAGGTAGAAAAAGTGTGCTTGGCCTGCAGATAAATGACAGCAGCACAGTCAATGATGGGCTTTTGTATTCGTCAAGTAAGCATAAATAGAGGATTGAACCTTGAGGGTACACTCAATATCAGTGTTCATAAAAACACACTCGCCATGCATTGAAACAATAGCAGCTGAACGGTGTAGTGGGATACCTTTTTGTCTGGCTTGGGGGCATTTTGGATGGAACCCAGGGCCTGACGTTTGTACTCCAGCTTGTCGTAGAGCTGGCGCAGCTTGTTGACAGCGTAGCTGGCCTGCTCATTGATGCCTTTAGTGCCCTCGTCCAGCGCCTCCTCCCCTCCCTCCAGAACCTGGAGCTGTGCAGAGGTGGAGGTTTAGATGATGGTGATAATACAAACGTGGATTAACTTGCCACAATGCTAATAGAGCCCCTCAGTGGAGGTGTCATAACACCCAGAAAACCTAGCAGTCAAACAGGGAAATGGTTCCAATTGTTTTTCCAGCACAAATTCTTCCCATAGGGGATTTTACAGTTAAAATAAGGGCTGTGTTTCGTGAAGGTTTACCCTGGCGTGACGTTTTGATAACCATGTAAATCTCTCTCGGACAAGGTGACTTATCAATTGAGTCACCTGTATACTCTCAGATTCGAAAATGCAAATTAGCAAAGTAGACATTATGTAAGACTACAAGTCCCTGCAAACTCCTGCACATCATCTCTAGCTAAAACCTTTGCTAACAGGTATTGTGTCAATTTAAAACTTGCACAAGATAGTTCACAGAATTGTCCATTTAAAGAAATGTTCCCAATGTATTCATTACTAAATTGAGCTAACATTAGATAGTTAATCCAGATATTTTTTAACTTTGCCTCAATTCAGCAGTCTCGTCCAGATCATTATGGCATTTGTAGTTCTTTATGATAGCCACATTAGCATTTCTGGGAGGTGAATACATGTGAATGTATTGATAAGTCACTTTGTCCTAGAGAGATTAACACTGGTATCAAAATGTCACGCCAGGGTAGGCCTACGTGAAACACAACCCTTATTTTAAGTGTTTCTAAAATTCCCTACAGGAAACATTCATGGTGCAAAAAATGATTAGAACCATTTCCCTGTTTGACTGCTAGGTTTTATGGTTATGACTCGTACTGTGGTACTCTACGGACAACACTGTAGCACATGCTGGCTGGTATGTGAACATCTGCAGTGCATGTCCCCTTCCCAGCTTACCCCTTCGTCCTTGTCCTCGCTGCTGGACTGGGAGCTGCACTGCTGCTCCTCTCTCCTGATGAGCCTCTCGTAGAGGTCAGAGACCAGGAAGGACGGGTAGTAGCGCTCCTTCATGGTCTCATACACATCCCCCTGGATCCGGTGGAACACGTCCGTGCCCTTGTTCCCCACCAGGGTCTGCTGGATCTCCTTGTACAGGGCTTTCTCCACCGGGATCTCCCTGCTCTCCACAAAGAAGTTCTGGTAGATCTCCCCCACCAGCTGGGGAACCTCGTTCTGGGAAAAAACGAGTCAGGATGTGCACTGGGTTTTCAGCTTTAAAAGACAGATTCGGTTTCACCACAAGTCTCAGCGTAATGTTACCTATCGGATATATTTTACATGATGTCAGTCATTAAGCCAGTGTTAGTGACATTTGCTTTTGGAGGATGTGACAACTTTACCTTGTTGGCAGTCTTGAGCATCTCCACTAGCTCCCAGAAGCTGATGAGAGCCCTTTTGTCCACTCGCTCCATGTAGACACGGAAGTGCTCCCGGAACCCTGGGTTAGACATGATCTCTTCAAATTGGAGGATCTACAGGGAACAGACAGAACACAGGGGGTTTGCATAATGGCTTTTGATACTAGCCCTGCTCAAACATTTTAGATAAAACACTAAATATAATCTTCTCACCAAATAATTGATTTAAACACACTATTTTGCAATGATGGTTTACAGTGGCTGCAACAGCACTCTGTAGGGTAGCACCATGGTGTAGCCAGAGGTCAGCTAGCTTTCGTCCTCCTCTGAGTACATTGACTTCAATAAAAAAAACGAGGCTCATGGTTCTCACCCCCTTCCAGAGACTTAGTCATTATGACAACTTCCGGAGTACGTCCTCCAACCTATCAGAGCTCTTGCAGCAAGAACTGACATGTTGTCCAGCCAATAAAAGGATAAGAGAATGAATCTAGTACTGAAAAGCATAAGCTACAGCTAGCTAGCACTGTAGCGCATAAAATGTGGTGAGTAGTTGTCTGAGAAAAAGACAACAGCTTTGAATAAATTCATTTTTTCTCAAAATGAAGGAGAAGCAAGAGACATTTTCATTATTTAAAGTACACAAGTGAAGGGACAAGGTGAGGAGAGTGTGTGTAGATGCAAAAAGGAATCCAATGTGGCTGCTACAAAAGTGAACTGTGTTTCTCAAACGGAGTGAAACAGGGATAAACATACCTGAAGTTGTCCAAAAGAAACTGATTACACCCTATATCAGCAAAATGCAGGGAAGAATGTGTCACTGTCTGACCATTTATTGACTTGGCCAAAACTTGATTCGGAAGACCATTCCATTATTTTGGGCCAGGAGTATTGGTGTCTCCGAGGGTTTTTTGGCCTGGTTTGCTAACTACCGCTCTCAAAGAGTGCAGTGTATAAAGTCAGAAAATCTGCTGTCTCAGCCACTGCCTGTCACCAAGGGAGTACCCAAAGGCTCAACCCTAGGCCCCAGCCCCACGCTCTTCTCAAATCACATCAACAACATAGCTCAGGCAGTAGGAAGCTCTCTCATCCATTTATATGCAGATGATACAGTCTTCTACTCAGCTGGCATCTCCCCGAATTTTGTGTTAAATGCTCTACAACAAAGCTTTCTTAGTGTCCAACAAGCTCTCTCTACCCTTAACCTTGTTCTGAACACCTCCAAAACAAAAGGTCATGTGGTTTGGTAAGAAGAATGCCCCTCTCCCCACAGGTGTTATTACTAGCTCTGAGAGTTCAGAGATTGTGGTCATCACCTCATACAAGTACTTGGGAGTATGGCTAGACGGTACACTGTGCTTCTCTCAGCACATATCAAAGCTGCAGGCTAAAGTTAGAGCAAACCAAGTGTCGATTTATCATAAATCGGTCCTCTTTCCCCCCAGCTGCCAAACTACCCCTTATTCAGATGACCATCCTACCCATGCTAGATTATGGAGACATAATTTACACTGCTCCAAAAAATAAAGGGAACACTTAAACAACACAATGTAACTCCAAGTCAATCACACTTCTGTGAAATCAAACTGTCCACTTAGGAAGCAACACTGATTGACAATAAATTTCCTATGCTGTTGTGCAAATGGAAGTCAACAGGTGGAAATTATAGACAATTAGCAAGACACCCCCAATAAAGGAGTGGTTCTGCAGGTGGGGACCACAGACCACTTCTCAGTTCCTATGCTTCCTGGCTGATTTTTTGGTCACTTTTGAATGCTGGCAGTGCTTTCACTCTAGTGGTAGCATGAGACGGAGTCTACAACCCACACAAGTGGCTCAGGTAGTGCAGCTCATCCAGGATGGCACATCGATGCGAGCTGTGGCAAGGCGGCTTGCTGTGTCTGTCAGCGTAGTGTCCAGAGCATGGAGGCGTTACCAGGAGACAGGCCAGTACATCAGCAGACATGGAGGTCGTAGGAGGGCAACAACCCAGCAGCAGGACCGCTACCTCCACCTTTGTGCAAGGAGGAGCACTGCCAGAGCCCTGCAAAATTACCTCCAGCAGGCCACAAATGTGCATGTGTCTGCTCAAACGGTCAGAAACAGACTCCATGAGGGTGGTATGAGGGCCCGACGTCCACAGGTGGGGGTTGTGCTTACAGCCCAACACCGTGCAGCACGTTTGGCATTTGCCAGAGAACACCAAGATTGGCAAATTTGCCACTGGCGCCCTGTGCTCTTCACAGATGAAAGCAGGTTCACACTGAGCACATGTGACAGACGTGACAGATGCCGTGGAGAATGTTCTGCTGCCTGCAACATCCTCCAGCATGACCGGTTTGGTGGTGGGTCAGTCATGGTGTTGGGTGGCATTTCTTTGGGGGGCCGCACAGCCCTCCATGTGCTCGCCAGAGGTAGCCTGACTGCCATTAGGTACCGAGATGAGATCCTCAGACCCCTTGTGAGACCATATGCTGGTGCGGTTGGCCCTGGGGTCCTCTTAATGCAAGACAATGCTAGACCTCATGTGGCTGGAGTGTGTCAGCAGTTCCTGCAAGAGGAAGGCATTGATGCTATGGACTGGCCTGCCCGTTCCCCAGACCCGAATCCAATTGAGCACATCTGGGACATCATGTCTCACTCCAACCACCAACATCACGTTGCACCACAGACTGTCCAGGAGTTGGCGGATGCTTTAGTCCAGGTCTGGGATCAGATCCCTCAGGAGACCATCCACCACCTCATCAAGAGCATGCCCAGGCATTGTAGGGAGGTCATACAGGCACGTGGAGGCCACACACACACTACTGAGCCTCATTTTGACTTGTTTTAAGGACATTACATCAAAGTTGGATCAGCCTGTAGTGTGGTTTTCCACTTTAATTTTGAGTGTGACACCAAATCCAGACCTCCATGGGTTGATAAATTTGATTTCCATTGATAATTTGTGTGATTTTGTTGTCAGCACATTCAACCATGTAAAGAAAAAAGCATTTAATAAGAATATTTCATTCATTCAGATCTAGGATGTGTTATTTTAGTGTTCACTTAATTTTTTTGAGCAGTGTATAAATCAGCAGGTAAAAGGGTGCTCTCGAGCGGCTAGATGTTCTTTACTATGCGGCCATCAGATTTGCCACCAATGCTCCTTATAGGACACATCACTGCACTCTATACTCCTCTATAAACCCGTCGCAAGACCCACTGGTTGATGCTTATTTATAAAACCCTCTTAGGCCTCACTCCCCCATATCTGGAGAGATCTACTGCAGCCCTCCTCCTCCACATATAACACCCATTCTGCCAGTCACATTCTGTTAAAGGTCCCCAAAGCACAAACATTCCTGGGGTCGCTCCTCTTTTCAGTTCGCTGCAGCTAGAACGAGCTGGAACAAACACTCAAACTGGACAATTTTATCTCAATCTCCATTCAAAAACTCAATCATGGACACTCTTACAGACAGTTGTGACTGCTATGGGTGGTGTATTGTTGTCTCTACCTTCTTGATATTTGTGCTGTTGTCTATGTTCAATACTGTTTGTACCATGTTAAGTTCTGCTACCATGTTGTGTTGCTACCATGCTGTGTTGTCATGTGTAGCTGCCTTGCTATGTTGTCGTCTTAGGTCTCTATGTAGTGTTGTCTCTTGTTGTGATGTGTGTTTTATTCTATATTTATATTGTATTAAAAAGTTCTTATATATATCCCAGGCCCCATCCCCGCAGGAGGCTTTTTGGTAGGCTGTCATTGTAAATAAGAATTTGTTCTTAACCGACTTGCCTAGTTAAATAAAGGTTAAATAAAACATTTTTATTTTTTATTTTTATGTGCTACCTTAGTCCTTAGATGCGTTTACTTGCAGGCTGACTAGCAATGTCTTGTGTTGCAATGTCCCTTACATTGGATGCCTAAATCGACTACAAAACAAGTTGAAGTGACATAATTCAAAAGGATACATAAAAAGAACTCCCCTAAAATGACTGTTCGCATGATTCGATTGAACCGAATCCCATCTAATACAACGGCGAAGTGAATCCTTTGTTTCGTCAAAAAGAACCGTTGAAAAGAATCATAAGAATCATTCACAAATGTTCATCAACTTTGTATGGCCTTAGTCGCGAGTGTCTGTGGAAGGTTTTTGGGGATATGACAAAAACATTCAAACATGATAACAATAGCTAAACAGTTAACTACAGGTTACAATATGTTTTGATTTGGCTACCTAATTAGTTATTAGTTTATTCTCTATCATATTTTACAGGCTAGGCCTACCTGCTGCTGTCTCTGTCCTTGAGAAACGTCCCACTCGTTGTGCACACATGCAAGTGATGCCCGTAAACACACGCACTAAAGCGTCATTCCGATCCTGGCTGATATGTAGATTTTTATTTGATTGATAAAATATATTTTTTAAACTGTGCCTAAATAAATTACATTAACAAATTCTTAAAATAAAATTTCCAAACTGTGGGTTGGAAAACACAATTGTAAAATGACTTTTCCAGGGTTTTCATGACCATAGGAAGCCTGTATACTGGCCCCAGAGAACAGCAGACTGTGCATCCCAAATGGCAGGTCACTACCTTTAAACACAGGGCTATGGTCAAAAGTAGTCCACTATGTAGGGAATAGGGAAAGGGGGATACCTAATCAGTTGTACAACAATGCATTCAACTGAAATGTGTCTTCCGCATTTAACTCAACCCCTCCGAATCAGAATAGGGTGGCAGTCAATAAATGCCATTGATTTGAAGGTTAGCCAGCCAATTTAAAGGTGACAACAAAAATGTACAGAGTAGAGCACTATTCAGTGTGGTGAGGAGACCTGAGGTTATTTATCACTGCCAGATACAGACACTGTACTCGTCAAAAACATTGAGAGCTCAGCCATCATGTCGTTACGGGACTAATGGGCCAATGTTCCAACAGGGTGTTCAGGGTGGGCTGACACAGACTGCATCCCAAATAGCACCCCATTTTCTACATAGTGCACTACTTTGACCAGAGCCCCATCCGATCAGTTACTGAACTCCAGATAAGGGAATGCCAGGCCCACATTCATTAAAGCTCAGGCATCTGGGACTGCAGAGGAGTCAAAGTAATGTTTAATGACACTCAAATACAGTTACAATATGAACTAATGTAATGAAATGAGAGGCAATAAGGTCTTCCTCTCCCTGCTGTAATTATACTCTATAGGGAACCTCCGGGTATGTCAACACAGCCCTCACTGTGAAATGCCAAAGGGCTCAGTGCATGTGTGTGCTGTAGATATTACACTATCAAACAAACACATGGCTGTTCTGCCATCTTGGCTGTTCTGCCATCTTGGCTGTTCTGCCATCTTGGCTGTTCTGCTGTGTAATAAAACAGGATTTAATCTGCTACTGTCAGAGTTTAGAGGGTTTAGAGCACGTGTCAAACTCATTCCTCGGAGGGCCGATTGTCTGAAGGTTTTCGCTCCTCCCTTGTACTTGATTGATGAAGTAAATTCAAAAATTAGTAAGGAACTCTCCAGACCTGGTTGACGAGTTCTTAATTGAAAGTTTAAAAAATTAAGACCAGCCGACACTACATGGAATGAGTTTGACACCCCTGGTTTAGAGGGATTACCAGGATGTGTACTCCAAGCATGTGCTGACCAACTGGCAAGTGTCTTCACTGACATTTTCAACATGTCCCTGACTGAGTCTGTAATAACAACATGTTTCAAGCAGACCACCATAGTCCCTGTGCCCAAGAACACCAAGGTAACCTGCTTAAATGACAACCAACCTGTAACACTCACTGTAGCCATGAAATGCTTTGAAAGGCTGGTCATGGCTCACAACACAAAAACCCTAGACACACTCCAATTAGCATACCGCACCAACAGAGCCACAGATGACACAATCTCTATTGCACTCCACACTATCCTTTCCCACCTGGACAAAAGGAACACATACATGAGAATGCTGTTCTACAGCTGCACCATCGATAGCATCCTAACTGGTTGCGTCACCGCCTGGTATGGCAACTGCTCGGCATCCGTCCGCAAGGCGATAGAGAGGGTAGAGCATACGGCTCAGTACATCACTGTGACCAAGCTTCCTGCCATCCAGGACCTTTATACCAGGCAGTGTCAGAGGAAGACCCTAAAAATTGCCAAAGACTCTAGCCACCCGTCAGACTGTTCTCTCTGCTACCGCATGGCAAGGGGTACCGGAGCACCAAGTCTAGGTACAAAAGGCTTCTGATCAGCTTCTACCCCCAAGCTCTGAGACTGCTGAACAGTTAATCAAATGGCTACCTAGACTATTTGCATTGACCCCCCACCCCCTTTTTTCTTTACACTGCTGTTACTCTTTGTTTATTATCTATGCACCCCTACCTACATGTACACATTACCTCGACTAACCTGTACCCCCGCACACTGACTCGGTACTCCCTGTATAAATAGCCTCGTTACTGTTATTTTATTGTGTTGCTTTTTTAAAAACTTTAGTTTATTTAGTAAATATTTTCTTAACTGCATTGTTGGTTAAAGGGCTTGTAAGTAAGCATTTCACCATGTATTCGGCGCATGTAGCAATATAATTTTTTGAGAAGAGTTTTTTTTTTTTTTTTTTTAGATTTAGAGGGTTTAGAGCAGAGGGACTGCAGACAGACTGACATAAACCCCAGCCAAACATCAACACTGGGCAGTGTGTGTGTGTGTGTGTGTGTGTGTGTGTGTGTGTGTATAGTCATACCCTCTGACTCTGGGGCCCGTCTCCCTCGTCCGTGCAGCCCTCCTCCTGCTGTTCGTAGTTGGGGCCCCCTAGGAGACGGATGCGTTTTTCACACTGCTTCTTGGCCACAGTCAGCTGGTTGATGTAGCGCTTCATGTTGCGTGCTCTGAGCAGGTCGGCCTTCATGGCTGCAGTCTCCTTCCCTTTACTGTCTGTAGGGACGAGTTGTCGGAAGACATCTTAGTATATTTAAAATATACGGTTGATCAATTAAATACAACCACCGAGGCCACAGATGCTTTAATCCAAAGATTTGATAGGTTAATCAAAGCGAACACCAAGGACAAAGGCACAGCCCTTCAAATATGTGATAAGTGATAAGAGATTCTTTATCAACCTTGTATTGAGACCAATAAAACTAGCTCCCTCAGACAGAGAGAACAAGAGAACCCTGCAGGTCTCAGACAGGAGATGGGACATGAATCCTTCAGACAAATTGACACTATTGAGTTCCACACCATCCCCATTACTGTGTTAGGATGATTCAAACAACTCATGTTACATCTATTTTCAACATGACGTCTCTGGATGGACTAGAGGAGGGTGAATGAGAACATGACGCACTACGTTGTGGAGGAAACATCATCTGCCCTCCTACAAACATAACTCAATTTCCCCCCTGTACAGAGGTAATGAAAGCCTGGCTGGGAGGCAGATGGGGTGAGACAGAGGATCAAGTGAACAGCTTTTAGCTCACATTGGAGTTGCCACAATGTCTTTCTCATTCATCACATACAAATCATCCCCCCTCTTTCTCTGAATCATATCGCTCAATTCATCTGAGAAAAGGTGAAGACTGACAACTGCAGCCTCTCCTTTCTGCTGTGTGAGAGATCAGTGAATGACATTTAGCTTCCAGCCTGTCAGTTTCCAGTCCACTGCCCATCGCAGCTCGCTGAGAAAGAGAGAATATTAAAGTGTTGCAGCTTGCTGAGAGAGAAACATTTTAATGCATTCACTGGCTCATAAAGACCCTTCGCCTCATAGGAAATTTCCGGTTAATTTCTCTGGGTAATCACTGTGCCGACACCTTGGTAACTGCCCAGCTGTCAATCATCACTCTTAGTCATAGATGCAACATCAAACTCCATTGACGTCAGAGCTGTTATAGACCTGGACCCGTAGGCATAAAGCCTCTCAGAGTAAGAGTGCTGATCTAGAATCAGTTTTCCTTTTTAGTTCACATTAAATAAGATTACATGGACAGGGGGGGACCTGATCCTAGATCAGCACTCCTACTCTAGACCGTATTCACAAAGCGTCAAGAGCATAGCCTGTAGCTAAAGGTTGTTCACTAGAGACAGTAGAGTTGTGGTTCATGGCCTACCTTTCTGTTTCTTCAGCTGGGGGAGGCTGCTGATGGTGGTGGCCTGAATGATCTCCACCACGATCTGGTACCTACAGAAGGAGCGAGAGGAAGAAGTTAGGAAGGGAGAAGAGATGGGAAGAAAAAAAGGAGTTGTTTCAGCTGGACTAACATACCATTAGTATAATTGAAAACAGGACGTCATCCTGTAGGCCTGCCCAAAGAGCCACCCGCCACAATAGTAAGACGTATGTCATTTATGGTTAAGTATCAGAAGGTTGGAAAGCCATGGTGGTGCAGAGAACATTGTTTGAATTTCACATCCCAATTACAGGTGAAATAAGCCATTAAAAAGTGCCAATGAAACAATGACTCCAAGCAAGTGGAGATGACACCAACTGCAATCATTTTGCGTTCTCACTGCCTCGTACCATGCCTCGCCTCAAATGACCAGAGACATCAAATAAATGCAATAGATGGCAGGGCCTCCCTCTGGCACTCTCACAGACAGACTGGTTTGCATGCAGTCAACTACAAGTAATGCTGATGGTAGTTCAAGGCCATGTGACCTTGGCTATGGGTAGATATGATTGGGATGATAACCATTGTATCCATCAGGAAATAATATTTGCGTCATACAGCATGTCATCTTAAGACACATGCAACACGTCAATAACATTACATAGAGCATTAGACATACAGTGCTTCATACATACAGTGCATTCGGAAAGTATTCAGACCCCTGGACTTTTTCCACATTTTGTTACGTTACAGCTTTATTGTAAAATTGATTAAATAAAACATTTCTCATCAATCTGAGCACAATACCCCATAAAGACAAAGTAAAAACAGGTTTTTAGAAATACCTTATTTCCTTTGCTATGAGACTCGAAATTGAGCTCAGGTGCAACCTGTTTCTATTGATCATCCTTCATCTGTTTCTACAACAGGAGTCCACCTGTGGTAAATTCAAATGGATTGGACATGATTTGGAAAGGCACACATCTGTCTATATAAAGGTTCCACAGATGATATTGCATAACAGAGCAAAACCCAAGCCATGAGATCGAAGAAATTGTCCGTAGAGCTCGGAGACAGGATTGTGTCGAGGCACAGATCTGGGGAAGGGTACCAAAAGCCTTCTGCAGCATTGAATGTCCAAGAACACCGTGGCCTCCATCATTCTTAACTGGAAGAAGTTTGGAACCACCAAGATTCCTCCTAGAGCTGGCAGCCCAGCTAAACTGAGCAATTGGGGGAGAAGGGCCTTGGTCAGGGAGGTGACCAAGAACCCAGTGGACACTGACAGAGCTCTAGAGTTTCTCTGTGGGAATAGGAGAACCTTCCATGCGAAGCGTCACGTCTGGAAGAAAGCTGGCACCACCCCTACGGTGAAGCATGGTGGTGGCAGCATCATGCTGTGGGGATTTTTTTCAGCAGCAGGGACTGGGAGACAAGTCAGGAGAGGGAAAGATGAACAGAGCAAAGTACAGAGAGAACCTTGATGAAAACCTGCTCTAGAGCACTCAGGACCTCAGACTGGGGCGTCCTTGAGTGACCCAGCCAGTCCCAGACTTGAACCCGACCTGAAAATAGCTGTGCAGCAACACTCCCCATCCAATCTGACAGAGCTTGAGAGGATCTGCAGAGAAGAATGGGAGAAACTCCCCAAATACAGGTGTGCCAAGTTTGTAGTGTCATACCCAAGAGGACTCAAGGCTGTAATCGCTTAATACATTAGCTAAAATTTCTAAAAACACATTTTTGATTTGTCATTACGGGGTATTGACATAATACAGCACAAAATAGTGAAGGCATCATCAACCACTGCCTGTATGGGAACACTGTATCCCAAATGGAACACTATTCCCTATATAGTGAACTACATTTAACCAGGGCCCATGTCTCTAGTCAAAAGTAGTGCACTATATAGGGAATAGGCTGATTTAAATTAATCATTTAACATATTTTATAAATGTTTAAATTTACCTGTATGTCTGTTTTGAGTACATGTTGGCTAACCCCTGACCCATTTAAGAGCAATGTTTTGTCAATATTCACTGTTCTGCAATATATATGCTTAAACAATTGAAGTATTTGCTGTGCATCACAGTGATATAAACACCCCTGTTTTAGAAACATGTTGTAGTGATAAGGGATGTTAGCTTTATAACTTATTTTCCAATTCTATAAAAACATGCCAAAATGCTAACTAAATTAGCCCTGGAGCATTATAGTGGTATAAAAAACAGAACCAAAAGAAGTTGAGATTTGTATTACAAAAAAAGTGATATAAAACCCCCGTTTTAGAGACCTGTTACAGTGATATAAAACCCCCGTTTTAGAGACCTGTTATACTGATAAACAACACCTGTTTTAGAAAACTGTTACAGTGATATAAAACCCCCTGTTACAGAGACCTGTTACAGTGATATAAAAACCCCATTATAGTGATATAAAACCCTCATTTTAGAAACCTGTTACACTGATAAACCCCTGTTTTAGAGACCTGTTACAGTGATATAAAACCCCCGTTACACTGATAAAAACCCTGTTCTTGATTCCCTGATAAAGCGCTCTGCTACAGTACATGTCATCTTACTGAAGCTCAGTTCCCATGGAAACCCAGCAGTAAGGTATACGGACAGGGCAGGTTCGGTGTAATTTAAGCTAGAGCTCCACATCATCAGTGGGCTTAAATATGGTTACATCTACCATGCAAAACTAGCTAATTTAGCTGTCTGGATACTGCAATTATCGCACAAGTGAAAAGCCTTATATCCAGCACGTAGACTAGCAGTTAAGAGCGTTGGGCCAGTAACAAAAAGGTCGCTGGTTCGAATCCCTGAGTCGACTAGGAGAGAAATCTGTCGATGTGCCCTAATGCAACGCACTTAACCCTAATTGCTCCTGTAAGTCGACTGATAAAGAGCCTCTTAAATGCCTAAAAAGTAAATCCACTGGTTTAAACTGTTGGACACGGAAAGAGAACCAACACTTTAGCCTAAATGATTTCCGTAACTGAGAATCGGATCAGACACCTCTGGTAAACAGACTACCAACAGTAGATACATATGAGTCATCCTTAGATAATGTAGCAGGCTGTCCTTGCAACATTTTAGCCAGCTGCTTAATACAAGAGAACATTGCCAAGGCTCATAGTGCTTAAGAAAAAATGGTTTACAGTTGGATCAATATAGTTTCAAATTAGCAACGAAAAAAAGGGTCTATATCTTGTGATCGATGTGGAGAACATGACTAGTTTTAACGATTAAAGCGTATGAAATCATTGCCTTTGAGAGTGCCATACAGAAAGATTGGACTGATCCACAGTTGTGATGGATCCGGTATTATAAGATGCTTTGCTGATTTATCATACACTAGTAACTACAGGGCATTCAATGTCTGCATACCAAATGGCACCCTCATCCCTATAGAGTTCACTACCATAGGGCTCTGGTCAAAAGTAGCGCACTATAGGGAATAGGGTGCCATTTGGGACGAATACATCAGTCCTCCAATGCAGTTTCTGATCGTCAGGCACAAGGCAGGCTGAACACCAGCTGCATGCACAGTGCCTTCAGAAAGTATTTACACTGACTTATTCCACATCCTGTATTATAGCCTGAATTCAAAATGGATTTAATAGATTTTTCTTCTCACCCATCTACACACAATACCCCATTATGACTAAGAAAAAAATGTTTAGAAATGTTTGCAAACTTAATTCAAATGAAATACAACAATTATTTGCATAATTATTCACACCAGAGTCAATAAATTGTAGAATACCTTTGGTGGAGATTACAGCTTTGAGTGGTCTCGGGTATGTCTGTATAAGCTTTGAGTGGTCTCGGGTATGTCTGTATAAGCTTTGAGTGGTCTCTATGTCTGTATAAGTGGTCTCTATGTCTGTATAAGCTTTGCACATGTGGATTTTCCCCCATTCTTCATTGCATATTTTCTCAACCTCTATTAAGTTAGATGGGGAGCAGCGGTCACGTGCAGTGCTGTGGAGACTGTTGTCCTTCTGGCAGGTTCTCCTATCTCAGCCAAGGAACTCTGTAGTTCTGTGGTCATTGGGTTCTTGGTCACCTCCCTGACCAAGGTCTTATTGCCCGGTTGCTCAGTTTGGTCAGACGGCCAGCTCTGGTCAGAGTTTAGGTAGTTCCAGATTTTTTTTTTCAATTTCCCAAATGGAGACCACCGTGCTCTTGGAAACGTTCAACACTTGACAAATTATTTTAAAGCCTTCCCCACATATATGCCTTATCACCATTATCTCAGAACTACAGAGAGTTTCTTGGACTGCATGGTATAGTTTCTGCTCTGACATACACTGTCAACTGTGGGACCTTATATAGACAGGTGTGTTTCTAAATCACCTCCAAAGAATTTAATTGTTCACAGATGGACTCCAATCAAGTTGTAGTGACATTTCAAGGATGATTTAAAAAATGTACTAGATGCACCTGAGCTCAATTTCAAGTGTCATAGCAAAGGGGTGTGAATACTTACCGTTTGTCATTATGGGGTATTATGTGTAAATGGGTCAGAAGTGCTTTAATAAAATTAGAATTCAGGCTGTAACAAAACTCTGGAATAAGTCCAGGGGCATGAATACTTTCTGAAGGCACTGTATTATTGTATGCATGTACACAGAGTGTACAAAACATTAGGAACACCTTCCTAATGTTGAGTTGCACCACCTTTTGCCCTCAGAACAGCCTGAATTCGTCAGGGCATGGACTCTACAAGGTGTCGAAAGGGTTCCACAGGGATGCTGGCTCATGTTGACTCCAACGCTTCCCACAGATGTGTAAAGTTCGCTGGATGTCATTTGGGTGGTGGACACTTCTTGATAAGTTTCCCATGTGCGAGTGTGAAACTCAGCAGCGTTGCAGTTCTTGACAAACAAGTGCGCCTGGCACCTTCTACCATACTCTGTTCAAAGGCACTTAAATATTTTGTCTGGCCCATTCACCCTCTGAATGGCACACACACACACAGCTCTCAAATTGTCTCAAGGCTTAAAAATAATTATTTAACAGGTGTGTCTGCACACACACTTCGGAAGCTCTTCAGATCTCTTAACAAAATGTGGAAAAAGTTACAGTACACCTTGTTCTAAAATTGATTAAAAAATATATATATCCTCAATCTACACACAATGCCCCATAATGACAAAGCGAAAACAGGTTCAGATATTTTTGTAAATTATTTAAAAAACTAAAATACCTTATTTACGTAAGTATTCAAACCCTTTGCTTTGAGACTTGAAATTGAGCTGAGGTGCATCCTGTTTCCATTGATCATCCTTAAGATGCATCTACAACTTGGAGTCAACCTGTAGAAAGGCACACACCTGTCTATATAAAGTCCCACAGTTGACAGTACACGTCAGAGCAAAAATCAAGCAGGACAGAGTTCCTTTGTTCAGTGTGCGTGTTCTTCTACCCATCTTAATCTTTTCTTTTTATTGGCCAGTCTGAGTTATGGCTTTTTCTCTGCAACTCTGTCTAGAAGGCCAGCATCCCGGAGTCGCCTCTTCACTGTTGACTGAGACTGGTGTTTTGCGGGTTTTATTTAATGAAGCTGCCAGTTGAGGACTTGTGATGCGTCGGTTTCTCATACTAGACACTAATGTACTTGTCCTCTTGCTCAGTTGTGCACCGGGGCTTCCCACTCCTCTTTCTATTCTGGTTAGAGCCAGTTAGAATTGTTCTGTGAAGGGAGTACTACACAGCGTTGCACCAGATCTTCAGTTTCTCGCATGGAATAGCCTTCATTTCTCAGAACAAGAGTAAACTGATGAGTTTCAGAAGGAAGTTCTTTGTTTCTGGCCATTTTGAGCCTGTAATCGAACCCACAAATGCTGATGCTCCAGATACTCAACTAGGTCTAAAGGACAGTTTTGTTGCTTCTTTAAATCAGAACAACAGTTTTCAGCTGTGCTAACATAATTGCAAAAGGGTTTTCTAATGATCAATTAGCCTTTTAAAATGATAAACTTGGATTAGCTAACACAACGTGCCATTGGAACACAGGAGTGATGGTTGCTGATAGTGGGCCTCTGTACACCTATGTAGATATTCCATTAAAAATCAGCCGTTTCCAGCTACAATAGTCATTTACAACATTAACAATGTCTACACTGTATTTCTGATCAATTTGATGTCATTTTCAATGGACAAAAAAAGTGCTTTTCTTTCAAAAACAAGGACATTTCTAAGTGACGCCAAACTTACAAAACATTAGGAAAATCTGCTCTGTCCATGAGATGGACCAGGTGAAAGCTATGATCCCTTATGACCCAGCCAGCGTCGCGGTGTCAGGGCGACAGGCTGACCCAGCCAGCGTCGCGGTGTCAGGGCGACAGGCTGACCCAGCCAGCGTCGCGGTGTCAGGGCGACAGGCTGACCCAGCCAGCGTCGCGGTGTCAGGGCGACAGGCTGACCCAGCCAGCGTCGCGGTGTCAGGGCGACAAGCTGACCCAGCCAGCGTCGCGGTGTCAGGGCGACAAGCTGACCCAGCCAGCGTCGCGGTGTTAGGGCGACAGGCTGACTTAATAAAATAGAACCTGCACACTCACAAGCTCCACCTCGTACCTTTGTTCACTAACAAACAATGTTTAGATCCTACAAGAATCTTCGTCCGGTTGGCATGGCTCATAAGAGTGTGGCGCTGGGGGGAGTAATGACTGTAGCCTGCAGGAGAGCTGAACACAGCACGGCCCAACACCAAGAGCTGGTAAAGCACCCTGATCAGAGGCTGCAGCCAGGGATTGTTCTGGTCCTAGTGTCATTTCATGAAAAGCTGCGCTGTATGTCAATGATAAACACAGGGCTGTGACAAGGGGAGAGGGAATCACGAATGAGGCTGTCAGACAGGAGAGCTCTCTATGCTTAGGGACACAGAGAAGCAGGTATACAGAGGCTCACAAACACATAGGTTTGTCACTCAGGGTGACTTAAGAGCAGAAAACATGGTAATTAACTACAATGACCAGAATCCATTGCGCCTACAGCTGCCTGTTCTCATTGGTTCTTGCTGGGCAAACATGCTTGTGGGGGTGGCAGACAGAGAGGAAGAAAGATGGATACACCAGACAGATAGAGAGCGGTTGTTAGGCATCTCTACCCGACAATACATCTAATTGATTGATACTTTTTAAAACTGCTAAATAACTATGACTTGATACTAAAATAGTGATTTCGTCAGACAGCTAGCCAGGATGACTCTTTTGATGACTCTTTTGGGAGCACTGAGATAAAAGGCTGTCTGGCTAATACTGCCTGAGCAGAGATGAGATGACTTGGAATAAAATAACATACACAACTGAAATATTTTAATGTGAATAAATGGTTAGAGCCTAATAAGTGATAGTAAAGCGCAGTCACGCACTACCATCTTGTTTTGTGCTGTTACAGCATTGAACCCACATAATGCATGTATTGTTTAAAACATTTAAATTGATCGTTTAAAAATAAACCGAACCAAAACCCGACGGGCTTCAAAATGCACTAATCTCTCAGCAGTAAAGGGGAGAGACGGTGTGACGTGTTGGTATGATGACGCACGCAAGTCGGGGTGACACGAGACAGTGTGGTTGAGGTGTACGTGCCGGCATGGCTAATGAGAAAACTGGAGATCTTCTGTCAGTCAGGACATCGACACACATACGACCCACACTCAGAAGCACTAGTAGGAGGAGGGTTGGGCTGCTCTGTCTGTACCTGAGCTGTTTGAGGAAGTCGATGTCTGAGGAGGAGCTGATGAGCTTGATGAACTCCTCGTAGGACGGGGCGTAGGTATAGGCCTTCTTGTGGTGCTCGTTGAGCTGCTCGCGGTGCTCCAGCTGAGACAGCAGCATGAGGTTCAGGAAGTCTGGGTCACTCAGCACCTCCACCAGAGGCTTCAGCACTGCACACACAGTAGAAAACAGGCTTATAGTGTGGCATGCTCCAGCTTAATCATTTAGACACACACACACTAGCTAATGTTGTAAAGTGACATCCTCTGACAAGCACAAACTAAAGAGCCATCTTTGAATGTCAAAGCCTCCTCTCTTCCTCAACCACACACTATCCTGGATTACCTTTATTACAATGGCATGTCTGGACTGCCTTCAGATGTCACTGGCTATCTTACTGGGCTTCTTCATATTTCATTTTTATGGAGGAGATAAATGTTTTATAAGGGAAGGGGTGACTCATACATGCTTACACAAGAAGCCATAAACAGCTGAACTGGTAAAGGCTGAGACTGGCAGGCAGTAGGCCAGGGCTATGTCCAAAATGGCTCCCTTCTCACTATATAATGCATTGGTTTTGAACAGGGCCCATAAAGGAGTGCACTTTGTAGAGCAGGGTTTCCCAAACTCGGTCCTGGAGCCCCCCCTGTGCGCACATTTTGGTTTCTGCCCTAGGCACTACACAGCGGATTCAAATAATCAACTCATAATTAAGCTTTGATTATTTGAATCAGCTGTGTAGCACTAGGGCAGAAACCAAAACATGGGGTCCCCGGGACCGAGTTGGGGAAATCCTGATGTGGAGAATAGGGTGCCATTTGAGGCACCTTCCTCAGGGGTTTCATCATTCTGACAGCTGGTTGGATGGCTACAGCACCACGGGAGGGGGGTCTATGGGCTGGAACAGGAACCACTCCCCTCATCCTCCACTCTTGCTGCGACACCCCACCCACCCACATATTTCCTTCAAGGCACTAATATTGAGATCTGAGAGAGCTGCAGACATCCCTCTGTTTTTGCTTGCTTCTGATGGGTATTAATACTGAGAGCAGGCATCATCTGCACCAAGGTAGATGGTGTGCACTAGATGAAAGCTTTGCTGATGTGTGTTGGGAACATTTGTGTGAGGCTTAGAGGTTTCTATTCCATTTCAGTTTACAGGGTTTTCAGCCAAACACTGAAAGATCTGATATGCTTTATGTGTGACTGCAAACATTTCCGAGCGCTGTGCTGCTGTGATGCAAAGCAAACTATCAGATTTTTCACACATAGCTGGTGGAATGGCTTTCTAATGGTGATTTCAGAGATAATCTCTGGCAAATGGAATCAGAGATTGGCCACTCCAGGCAGCCCCCCAGCCTTGGTACAGAGGGCAGCGGTCAGTACATTTCCCCAGACTTCACCCTCTCTGGTTGTGTCCCAAATGGCACCCTATTTCCTACAGAGTGCACTACTTTTGAACAATGCCCTATTCAAAAGTAGTGCACTACATTGGAAATAGGGTGCCATTTGGGAGGTACACCTCTCTCCGCCCAGTCAGTCCTCCATGGAAACCCATAGAAGTACTAGAGCCTGGCCTCAGGTTGAGCTCAGTTAGAATACAACGTCCCATTGTTCAAGAAATCAAATCTATCCTCTAATCGCATTACTATGTTGTGAGATCAAATAAAATAAACAAATGACAAAAAATAAAATGCCCCCAAAAAACTGATAACATAAACAATAACATTGAAATCTGATAACATATCTGACTAATGTCGAGCAGTAACGTTGAGCATTTTGGATGCTCTTAAAACCTCACCAACACCATGACAGGAGAGTGGGGGTATAAAAAAAAAACTGTGCAAATCTAACATGTTCAGTACCTTGAAGGAGGGATGTTGCTAAGTAACGGTGGTAATGAAGAAATAATTAGAGGTCTATAAGTATATTTTTGTCATCCATCTGTGCCTGCAAGATAAACAAATCGCCCCCACACCTTCTTGACAGCCCATTTAGCTCTGCCTCCTTGGTCTGCAGTCAGGCAGCCTTCACTGCTATTCACAAAACCACATCTGTGATGGCACAGCAAGTCAGTTCACAAGGAAGTAAAATACACAGCCCTTTTCTGATTGGTGTTGCCTTTTGATTTTCGCGTCACATAACGTCTTCAGAGACAGTCCATAGTCATTAATATTTTAATACCAGTATCTGGTTGTTCAATGTTGTTTTTTGGTTAGTACAGCGAGAAGCATGCGAGAGCATTTCCCCTCCTCCTAACAACATAAATACAGTAGCAGACAAGTCATTCAGTTGGAGCTCTGGCACATCATCCAGCCCACATCATTGCTCATCATGCCATTGTTACATGAAACAGATTTCCAATTCACTGATTAAGGGTGTCATTTGGGACAATTTCCCATAGGTTTTGGGCCTTGGTCAAAAGTAGTGCACAATAAAGGGTATAGGGTGCAATTTGGGACGCATGGTGAATCAGTCCCTGTGTTGAATGAAAAATGGATAAGCTTTAGAGAGGGAGGACGGTGTGTCCCTGGCTGTCTGTGTACCTTTGGTGGTGATAACCTCCACTAGAACCACGCGCAGGCTGTAGGAGCGGGCGTCTCGTGTGGGCAGCAGGCACAGCATGAGCAGGCGAGCACAGCAGCGCAGGAACCGTAGCTCCTCCTCAGGGCTCTGCAGACACTGGTGCAGGGGGAAGGGCTTGGGCAACTCCTCCTGCCTGGGAGAGGGGGGGGGTTAGAGAGTGAGAGAAGGGTGGGGCTCATCACAGAGCACACCCTGCTGTCTCCTACATTTACTTTTTTGTTCTGCACACTACAGAGGAGCGTTTCCTTACTGCACAGGCCATGCCAGTATCTTTGTGTAAGCTGATTAGGGCTGATAAACTTAAAGTCAAATCAATGGAATTAATTGTAGCGCTTAGTTTTTTTTCCCTCAATTGGACTCCAGGCAGGATAAAGGCTGGCCAGCCATCAGAGATTTGGTATTCAGCTTTAGAGGGCAATCTGTCCTCATGACAGATCTCTGTACAGAGGGGCTGGAGAGAACATAGCTGATACTGATCCATACTGCAGTCACAGCTCTTTCATTTTAATGAGGCATGACATCATGGCTTCTGAGCCATGATAGTAGGCATGACAGAGGAAGTGTGCATTTACTGGAAAGCCTACATACAGACGTGTGCTTTGAACAAAACACACTCACCCCTACTGAAGACTATCCATTCACTAGGATGGGTTTGTCAAAGTGAGAATCATCTTTGTGTGAATAAAGCTGCAGTCTTAAAAAATACAAGTGACAAACCCATCATAGAACAATGTCATGGGAGCTCTGGGGGGGAGAACTCTGGGGCAGGGAACTCTGAGGGGGCAGATCTATCTCAGCATTTCTGGTCGATTGCATCTGAAACAAGCTGGGAAATAAATGCATCTACTGTGCTAAATAATGAGCAGCATCTCCAGCTGGAAGTCTTTGGGAGAGAAGGACTAACTGGCTGAACTTCTGAAAAGCCTCATTTAAAGTTCAAGAGGGACCTCTGACATTACACAGACTGCTAGAGTAGCTCTGTCTGAACATAAAAAATGTGGCATTGGCAACATACAAAATAAGTTATTATACCATGTTATTTATACCCTATAATACACAATATTAATCTAGCACAGGAAGATTACACAATGGATGCATCCCAAATGGCATTTGGGAAGCATCCAATAAAACTTTCAGTTGATGGATGAGGACCTCTTTATTCCTTCTTTCAAAGTCAATGTGAGGTGCAGAGCCAGAGACACACACAGTACAGAAACCAAGGGAAGCTGCTTGCTCACTGTGAGGACCTACCTGCTCAAAGTCTTTCAAAACAGTGACATTTGCTGTAAATTTCAACCGGTTACCTAGCTGAGAGCAGAGTTCCTGCTTCAATGTTGACTGTTTGGAACTGGCCTACTGTTAAAATGTATCTAATGGATTGCTTATAGAAAATATTTTAATTGGTTGCTTCACTATATTGTAAGTAACACTATGCATTATGGGAGCTAAATTAACTAACAGACAGTCACACAGTGAGTGACTTAATGAATACATTTAAAATTGTGTCTTTGTTAAGATATTTTATCAAGGTTTAAGATAAATAATTCTACCCAGAAACTTAACCATTAGGGATTAGAGGTTATGTAGCATGAACAAGGAGTAATTAAAAATAATAAAACACAGCTCCAACTAGGTTGGAGGGGAAGAGAGGAATGTGTGTGTGTGTGTCTAAAGTAAGCAAAGAGGATCCTTAACCTATGTTTGAACCGACTCAGCTATAACTCGGAGGCGAAAAAATAAGACCTCGAGAGCCCCTCCAGGTTTTCCATATCTGGGGGGGGGACTGGAACTGTCTGCTAAGTGGTAATAAACTATGGTGAGACTTCAGGAGTTAATCCAGATAGTGTGTCACGTATGTGCGCTAGTGAGTTGGAATGAACTTTTGAAGCTGCTTTGTCCTGGTCGGAGTGGAGGAGGGACATTTTAAAACCTATGACGTCATATGTGATATATAAACTGATGTACATTGATTTATGACCAGCGCTCTCGAGAATAAAGGCTATTGTCTAATCTTGGTAGACTGGTCTTTGTCCATTTTATGCAAATAAGGATCTTACAAATTCTTAGAAACAGACAGAGTGATTTAAATTGAATTGATTAATGAACACATATAGGAATTGTTTAATTCCTTTAACAGTTTTTTTCTGACTTCCACTGCTCAGACAGTACAGGGCATCCTGAAAGTATTCAGACCCCTTGACTTTTTCCACATTTTGTTATGTTACAGCTGTAATCTACACACAATACTCCATAATGACAAAGCAACAAAAAAAAATGAAATATCACATTTACATAAGAATTCAGACCCTTTACTCAGTACTTTGTTGAAGCACCTTTGCCATCGATTACTTGAGTATGATGCTACAAGCTTGGCACACCTGTATTTTGTGAGTTTCTCCCATTCTTCTCTGCAGTTCCTCTCAAGCTCTGTCAGGTTGGATGGGGAGTGTCACAGCATAGCTATTTTCTGGTCTCTACAGACTCTTCCTACAGTTGGATCCGGTTAAAGTCCAGGCTCTGGCTGGGCCACTCAAGGACATTCAGAGACTTGTCCCGAAGCCACTCCTGCGTTGTCTTGGCTACGTGCTTCGGGTCGTTGTCCTGTTGGAAGGTGAACCTTCGCCCCAGTCTGAGGTCCTGAGAGATCTGGAGCAGATTTTCATCAAGGATCTCTCTATACTTTGTTCTGCTCATCTTTCCCTTGATCCTGACTAGTCTCCCAGTTCCTGCCACTGAAAAACATCCCTACAGCATGATGCTGCCACCACGCTTCACCTTGATGGTGCCAGGTTTCTTCCAGAGGAGATGCTTGGCATTCAGGCCAAAGAGTTCAATCTTGGTTCCATCAGACCAGAGAATCTTGTTTCTCACAGTCAGAGTCCTTTAGGTGCCTTTTGGCAAACTCCAAGCAGGCTGTCATGTGCCTTTTACTGAGGAGTTGCTTCCGTCTGGCCAGTCTACCATAAAGGCCTGATTGGTGGAGTTCTGCAGAGATGGTTGTCCTTCTGGAAGGTTCTCCCATCTTCACAGAGGAACTCTGGAGCTCTGTCAGAGTGGCCATCAGGTTCTTGGTCACCTCCCTGATAGCCCAGTTTGCCTGGGCGGCCAGCTCTAGGAAGAGTCTTGGTGGTTCCAAACTTCTTCCATTTAAGAATGATGGAGGCCACTGTGTTCGTGGGAATCTTCAAAGCCGAAGAAATTGTTTTGTACCCTTCCCCAGATCTGTGCCTCGACACAATACTGTCTCGGGGCTCTACGAACAATTCCAACTGACCTCATGGCTTGATTTTTGCTCTGACGTGCACTGTCAACTGTGGGGTGAACAGCCACTGCCTGTTCACCCCGCTATCATCCAGAAGGCGAGGTCAGTACAGGTGCATCAAAGCTGGGACCGAGAGACTGAAAAACAGCTTCTATCTCAAGGCCATCAGACTGTTAAACAGCCACCACTAACATTGAGTGGCTGCTGCCAACACACTGACTCAACTCCAGCCACTTTAATAATGGGAATTGATGGGAAATGTAAAATATATCACTAGCCACTTTAAAACAATGCTACCTTATATAATGTTTACATACCCTACATTATTCATCTCATATGTACACGTATATACTGTACTCTATATCATCTACTGCATCCTTATGTAATACATGTATCACTAGCCACTTTAACTATGCCACTTGGTTTACATACTCATCTCATATGTATATACTGTACTCGATACCATCTACTGTATCTTGCCTAAGCTGCTCTGTACCATCACTCATTCATATATCTTTATGTACATATTCTTTATCCCTTTACACTGTGTATAAGACAGTAGTTTTTTTTTTTTTTTTTTTTTGGGGGAATTGTTAGTTAGATTACTTGTTAGATTACTACAGCATTGTCGGAACTAGAAGCACAAGCATTTCGCTACACTCGCATTAACATCTGCTAACCATGTGTATGTGACAAATAAAACTTGATTTGATTTTCATTTGATATAGACAGTTGTGTGCCTTTCCAAATCATGTCCAATCAATTAAAATTTACCACAGGTGGACGCTAATCAAGTTGTAGAAACGTCAAGGATGATTAATGGAAACAGGATACACCTGAGCTCAATTTCAAGTCTCATAGCAAAGGGCCTGAATACTTATGTAAATAAGGTATGTTTTATATTTTTAATACATTTTCAAAAAAATTCAAACAACCTGTTATCACTGTCATTATGGGATATTGTGTGTAGATTGAAGAGGACATTAAAACATTTTTTTATTCAATCCATTTTAGAATAAGGCTGTAACGTAACAAAACGTGGAAAAAGTCAAGGGGTCTGAATACTTTCCCCATTTCCCTGTCTGTCCTTGCTTTCCTATGAGTGAGCTCCACTTCTACATGTCCGGGGCATATGGAACAGAGACTTTACAGCATCATAAACACTGACCAGTAGCTCATTCCGCTCACAGCCCATCATCCCTTACAGTTGAAAATGGCTGATTTTGTCAAAAATTCTGACTGACAGAATCAACAGTAATTGTGTGACGGTGGGGACACAGGGCTGTGTTCCAAATAAAGAACTACACGTGCGCTTGCTTCTGTTTATCAACGGCAAAGCGTGTAGAGCTTAAAAAAAAGCACCTGATAAGGAAAGAGCTTTCCTTGAGTGATAAAAGCTGATTGAAATGCCTTAGGAACTGTTCAGTTTGAAGAGGTGTGTGGCAACTTGGATACACCAGTTAGACCTCACACTCAAACCGTTGTCATCGTTTTTTTTCTCATCTTGCACCTACTCCAAAAAGTACTTTCAGATTTTATTGACAAATGCTGTAAAAAGTACAGTAAATGTAAAATGCACATAAAATTAGTGTCATGTTTGGTTAAAGTCTTGTGACATGTGAACTGCTGTGTCCTGATAATTTCCCTATAATCTCCAAAGTGATCTCTTTCAATTGCTACCATGGTCATGCATATGCTTTTTATAGTTGTTCTGTTAGAAACATTTACATCTGGCCCAATCCATATTGTGACGACCCTCCCACTCGGTCTTCTGGATTCTTTCTCTTTGCTCCTTTTCCTTATTATGATGTAGGTGGAGGGAGCTGGGAAGGTCGTCAGCGACATGGGACACACCTGGACCCATGAGGAGACTCTCCATGCAGACACACTGTTGGATTTTGGTTGTGGCATTTTTGTGGCCGTTTTGTTTGTTTGCTTTGGCACCTTTCAACACCCCTCATTATCACATTAATGCACGCAACCACTCACTTACGCTACTGATTACTGACGACACACAGCATTGTTAATTGTATTTACGTTACTTCAGTTAATAAATATATTTGTTATTCCTAATCTCCACGTTGTCTCCCTGTTAGTTACGGACTTCGAGACGGTTCGTGACAATATCCAATTTCCAAAGGGGTTACCCAAACAGCTAAAACAGTCAGACAGTGAAAAAGCATCCTCTCCAGTACAGTAGCACAAGTTTGAGTAAGAACCCTGTCCCGAGCTTTGCTCCATGGCCAGACTAAAATAAGCAAGGCTGCTCTCCTTTCCTGAGAAAAGGGGGAAGCTGGGTAATGCCGAGTATTACAGAGTGATGATGACCACCTCTATATTCTCAACAGACCAGAGAGGCCCATGTTAGGGCCCCTGAACCTCTCCTCTAGCCTGCTGCCTGCTCCCCGATCGGTTTGTGTTGTCCTAACTCCTATGGTTGTCAAACCAGCATGAGCTGGCAAGACAGCACAAACATATCTCCTCCTCCTCCCACACCCTCCTGTACCTGGTATTGGCCGTCTTGAGGTCACAGAAGTGTGCATGGAGGGTCTTGACGGTGTCATTGCAGACCACGTTGACCATGTCGACGTCTGCCAGGCGGCCCCGCAGCTGCTTGGCCATCTCCCAGAAGTCCTCCGACAGCATCTGGTAGAGCTGTCCCTCGTCGCGGCTCAGCGGCACATACCACGACAGGACATAGTCCCTGTAGCTGTAGTCAAACACTGGAGACACAGAGAACAAGACGTGGTTGGTACACTGCTTGGCAAATATAGAGTAAATTTCAGCAGAAGCATCAATAGAAATCTCTGCTGCTAAAGGGTAGCAAAACTCTGAATTCTCTGTTCAGCCACAATCTGTCTTTATTTCACAGTGTAGGTTTACATTAAGACTGGGTCATGTTGGACCATCAGCCCCACCTCCTTTTCTTACTCAATCCTAGCCTAGTACATCAGCCACTAATAGCTAGCTAATGCTTACTAGGTACGATTGGAAACATTGCCGTGTGCTCATTTGGATGTGGTCCTTTCAGAGCCTCGCCAAGCCGTAATGTCAAATGTAATTCTATTAAACATTACTCTACCGGCTCCTCTGGTTAAACCAACACGTTGGTAGTGGGTTCACAATTCTAGTAGAGGTCAACTGATTATTGGAGGACCAAAAAAAGCAGTTTTCGATTAAAATCGGACGAGATTATATATATATATATATATTACACTCCAACACTGTGTTTTTGAATTATTTAAACCAAATTGAACATGTTTCATTATTTATTTGAGAGTAAATCGATTTTATTTATGTATTAAGTTAAAATAAGTGTTCATTCAGTATTGTTGTAGTTGTCGTTATTATTTATTTATATATATTCTTTTAACATGAGTCTTCAATATTCCCAGTTAAGAAGTTTTAGGTTGTAGTTATTATAGGAATTATAGGACTATTTATCTATACCATTTGTATTTCATATACCTTTGACTATTGGATGTTCTTATAGGCACTATAGTATTGCCAGCCTAATCTCGGGAGTTGATAGGCTTGAAGTCCTACACAGCGCAATGCTTGAAGCACAGCGACGAGCTGCTGGCAAATGCAGAAAAGTGCTGTTTGAATGAATGCTTACGAGCCTGCTGGTGCCTACCATCGCTCAGTCAGACTGCTCTATCAAATCATACTTAATTATAATATAATAAATCACAGAAATACGAGCCGAAGGTCATTAATGTGGTCAAATCCTGAAACTATCATTTCAAAAACAAAACGTTTATTCTTTCAGTGAAATACGGAACCGTTCCGTATTTTATCTAACAGGTGGCATCCCTAAATCAAAATATTGATGTTACATTGCACAACCTTCGATGTTATGTCAAAATTATGTACTATTCTGGCAAATTAATTAAGGTCTTTGTTAGGAAGAAATGGTCTTCACAGTTCGCAACGAGCCAGGCGGCCCAAACTGCTTGCACAGAAACACAAGAGAAGTGACACAATTTCCCTAGTTAAAATAAATGAATGTTAATAGGCAATATTAACTAAATATGCAGGTTTAAAAATATACACTTGTGTATTGATTTTAAGAAAGGCATTGATGTTTATGGTTAGGTACATTTGTGAAACGGCAGTGCTTTTTTCACGAATGCGCTTGCTAAATCATCACCCGTTTGGCGAGGTAGGCTGTGATTCGATGATAAATTAACAGGCACTGCATTGATTATATGCAACACAGGACCAGCTAGATAAACTAGTAATATCATCAACCATGTGTAGTTACCTAGTGATTATGTGAAGATTGATTGTTTTTTATAAGATAAGTTTAATGCTAACTAGCAACTTAGCTTAGCTCCTTGCTGCAGTCGCGTAACAGGTGGTCAACCTGCCACGCAGTCTCCTCGTGGACTGCAATGTAATCGGCATCCACTGGGTTCTCCCAGACAGTGGATTTGCTTGCTATATCACCCATCTGGTCCAACAAGCTAACCTCTATGGTGCCTAAGCCCTATACCCTTTCTGATTGCTCCTTAATTAAGCCAGTTGTGTCCTAGCCATCTAGGCTACAGTTTACTCTCCTGGTTGGGGAGATGTACTTCTTCAGTGGTACTCTCTCTGTGACATCAGCATAAGGCAGTAGCCATACAGACCGTAGAAACAGACAGTAAAGACCCTTCTTCTGGGAGGACCGCAGCACAGTACCAATGCTGGCTGCCGGGTAATAGATGTTCTTCAGTCAGGGGATTTACACAAACACACCCAAACTACTGGAGCCTGCAGCCACTCCATACAGAGTGCGCCACTGCCTGTCATGATACAGAACCTCTTCCATATCAATGAGAATATACTGTACGGAAAGACTTGTCTCAAGACACTAAACCCAAAGCATGCCAAGGTCTGACTGCAGCTACATTTCTGTGCTTCTATAGCGAGCCAAACAGCACTGTATGGAGCACAAACCCAGGTAGAGTAAGGTGCTATAGCCTAGTCCGACATATCCCAAAAACGAAAGGCCTTCAATTTACTTTGCTTCAGACTGACAGTGCCCGACTCCACAGTGAGCCCTCTACAGGATATTGTGAATAACTTAAACTCCCTTAGTGTGGAGAGACATGGGAGGTTGGTTGAGCTCTTGCTGAAAACAGTAACATAGTCAGTGAAGAAGATCAGTTTATATCTCCTGGATGGCTTCACTCAATCCCTACATAAGAACCACATGATGGTAATGCCGGTGATGGGGTGACCTGCCAACCACCTTGGCAATTCATTTGCATTAACACTAGTGAGCTCCTCCTCAATGACCCATCTTTACCAAACATGTGATAGGTCAGAGGGCAGCATGGACCTTGCTATGGAGTTGATCAGAAATGATCAGAAAGGAAGAGGCGGGGCCTCCCGAATGGCGCAGCGGCCTAAGGCACAGCATCACTGCAGCCTGGGGTTCAATCCCAGTGTCACAACCGGCAGTGACCAGGAGTTCCATAGGGAGGTGCACAATTGGCTTTACTTGGCTCATTGCGCTCAAGCAACTCCTTGCTGATGTCTTGAGATCTGTATATACTGGAAGAGGCGAAGCGAGAAAGTTCACTCCGGTCAAAATCTGTCCACAATAAGCAGACCGCTTGTCTTCCCGCCTTTGGGACAACAACTCCTATTGTTAGGGCGGGGACCAGGCCATCATGTCAGTATATACAGATCTGATATGATATAACATTTTTATCACAATACCAGAGGGGGTAGACAAGACAGTAATGCCTTTCTGCATGACTTGCTGCAAATACATGACAATATATCACTACCAAATTCCAGCCATGAAGTAAGCGGTTCAATCCTCAAGCGAGGCTAACAGCTGAAAGAAACGATTGGATTGATAAATCTAAATTGCCGGAGAACAATCTCCTGCTGTATGAATGAAAGGAGTGGTGTGTAAAGTAAAAAGCATGTTCTTTAAACACAGGGCCAGGGAGGACAGCAAACATCTCAGTCCCTGTCCCAAATGGCACCATGTTCCCTTTACAGTGCACTACTTTTGACAAGGGCCACCAAGCTCTCCTCCATGGAACCTGGTCAAAAGTGCACTATAAAGGGAACACTGGGCCTTTCTTCCCCTCCAATCATGTGAGACCCTCTATCACACTGCTTCAACAGATTCAGTAATCCTGTCCAACATAGGCTGAACAAGGTGGGGGAGGTTGGGTCAAACTTCCTTCGTTGTTCCTTTCTGTGATCAACATTTCAATAATCCCATTTCTGATTGGTTTCTGCCTGGTGGGTATAATAAGTGCCAGTCATTAGGGTTAATCCTACCTTTGATAAGGGGCTTGCGATTAACCATCCATGCAGTAACACACAGCAGCTTGTTAAATACAGTAATACACATGTAATTGTGATCTCATTACCAGGGGATAGCTTTTGTTTGCCAGTAGGGGAAGTTATTTGAAAGGCTATCTTCACCTTGTAAAATGTAAATGAGAAATGTTGTTTGGGGTGTGAGCAGATGTGGTGCTTAATGAATGACAATGTAGTGATCTCAACTACATACTCCTTGCGTCCTCGCTCCTCGTTTCCTTAAAACCCATTGGAGAAGGTCAGAGGGGAGGGACCTCTGGCTTTCTCATCCAATGGGTTGAGAAGGAGACAAGGATCGAGGAGTATGCAATTGAAATCTTGCCCGTGTTTCTTACACCAAGTGAAAGGAAGCTGCTGATCTCACAAGCTCTTCCTGAGAAGAGGAAGGCCTATTCTAGGACTGCCGACTCCACACAAATGGTTCTGCAGGATTATATTTGGGGTTTTAACCACCAAACACTAACCTTCTTTAAGGGCCTTGTCCACATTGTGTGATACCACCACTCTTCTTGTCTGCGCAGACTCCAAAAGTGGCACGGTGAACCTTCCCTGCAAACATAACACAACACAAGTACAAAGGATGGAGTCCCAGCCGAAGGTCAATAACACACTCTCAGCCCATTGCGTGCATACAAACAAGACCATTGACAAAGGACATAATCTAACAACATCACACAGAAATTCATAAATAATGGAATAGTTGAATGGGCAGTGATGTCCAACCCAGACAGGGGAGTGATTGAGGTAGTATTGAGCAACAAGGATATTTCTAAACATAACACCCACAGTGTCATGCAGGAGATACAAGACTGAGATAAACACTGCCTATGCTTCAAAGGTCTGGCAGACTGTTGAAGATATAGGCTATAACACAACATGATAATGTGTCCTCACGCAGGACTAAAGAGCACAATAATGAATGCCTATAGAGGTCTACCATATTGAATTTAAAATGTCTCACTCTGACACACAACTCAGTGTCCATAACAAGGATGACATGGAGAACAATGAAAAGGCCCATGACATGAACATAAATAAAAACTATTCAGGATTCTTACCATTAATTTGTTAAACAAGTCCAACAGGTAAGCAGACTGTCTCTTTGAAGTTTCAAATCGGCTGATTTTAGGAGGACCCTTTTTAACGAGGAGACCAAAGCTTCCCAACAAGAAGCAGAACAATGCAAAGGAGATATAAATAAAAAGCTTCAGAAAAAATGACGTTATGGTGAGCCCCCCATATCCAAACTGAAAAAGTAATGCTGCGGCGATTCCCAAGCAGATGACGGGCAAGAAACGAAAAGAGGAACCGATGGAGGCGGCGCTAGACATGGGGGCATCGGTGCTGCTCCTGCCAGCAAAATGCATGCTGCTGTCAATGACATCTCCTCAACACCGACAAGAGAACAGGCTTTGTGTTCCTCGCAGCTGGATCTTCATTCAAACGCATTTACCATATTTAAGGAGAGACGGCACCCAAATATTGACATTGGATATTGGACCTTAGAGATTAAAAAAAAATATTCCCTTGCTGTTGTTAGCCTCCTATGTCCATGTAAAGATCTGGGCATTGACGTCATTCTATGAACCTAGCTAGTCTATGTTGCTCGTGCCATCAGATTTGCATCGCAAAGCAAGCAAGTTTCCGGTGTTCCATGTAAACAATATCTCAAACCTAGCTAGCTGGGTTGGTAAGCTAGATACCAAATGCAAGAAAGCAGCGAGCATGTAAATTCATTACAGTTCAATTACCTAACTAGCTAACTACTTAGCTGGCCAGCTAACATTAATTACGTTTACAACTCGACAGAATCCGAAAGGTGGATAAGGCTTCTTTGGCTAAATAGCTAACGTTACATTATATAGCCAACAAGCTCTGTCCGCAGCTAACGTTAGCAAGCTTGCTAATTGCTAACAAACTCCATCAGCAATTAGCTAGCTAGCAGCTAACTATGTGCAGGTAAATGCAAGCTAGCTTTAGTTAGATAACTAGCTTGCGTGCTACCTGAAACAGACCTTTCTCGATATTTTATCTCTAAACAAAATAAATATCAAAATGCCTCTGGTTGGAAAATTGGTATTCCTGAGTATCCATCGACACAGCTGATGATGACACCTGTGTAGGCGAGGCGATGGCAGGCCGTTTTGTTATCGATTGCCCTCTATCTTCAGCTGAGTGTCTAGTTTCCTGTTATTAACTTGACTGACACATTTCTTTCTACACGTGAAATCTGCCGACCAATCAACGTGGCGGTGTCAACCGCACGAACCAAATTAGGGGTGTATTCATTACGACGATTCTGTTGTTAAATGTTTCGACTGTTGAAAAACGTTTTGCAACAGAAACCGTTAACTCCAACCGCTCTTCAGCGTGACATAAACGCTGTTGGGTTCCTCAATGGAAGTTCTAGTTCATTTAAATGTTATGGTTTCTAAAGTTTGCCTCTCCAATCTGCACATATATAAATGATCAATTATACCATGCCTTAAAGTGGAGTGAACTTCTTCCAGCCACTTATTTTATCTTTTATTTTTTGGGGGCGAGACACAACTGAACTACAACTTCCGTTTAAGAACAAAACGGAACTCAACAGCATTTGGCGTTAACTGTTGCAAATCGTTTTGCAACAGACCAAACGTTTTGTAACAAACGAAACATTTAGCAACAAACGAAACATTTTGCAACAGGCGAAACATTTTGCAAAACAATCGGCATAATGAACCCCAGTGGTGTATTTATTAGTCCAAACAGTTGCAAATTAAAACAAGTTTCTATAGAACAAATTCTGGTAGTTTTGCAACAGAATCGACGTAATGAATAGCCCCCAGGGGAAGTTGTCAGAGGGGTCACTGTGGAACAATCAGTCAATGACCTTTCAACGTTCCACAAGGTTAAACAAAGGGGAAAAGGGGATAATCATTAAGATATTATAAGGGGATAATACACTTTTGTCTTTTCATTATTATACGCGCTTGGCCAATAAGGCTGCACCATTCGAATGCAATTTTGTCTGGGCCCAATAATTTTGGGGGTGGAAAAATATTGTGAGGCACTATCATTCCACCATTACTGTAAATATATTAAGGATCTTTTCTTAATGCAAAAATATTACAGTATATATAAATATTACATTATATAGCAGAAGACATTTTGTTTTTATAGTTTTGTGAAGTGCTCTACTCTACTCCCACTACGTGTTAATCTCCAAGACAACCATTTCTACAAACAAGGGGATTCAATTAAAGGATTGCATTTATTTTTGTCAATTGCACACAAGCTCCAACTGAAACGTGACTACCGCTTTTAACCCTACCCCTCTGAATCGGAGACGTGCGTGCGGGGGCTGCCACATTAGGCGTCCGGGGAGCTGTTGTCTTGCTCGTGGACAGAATGACAGATTTTTTACCTCGTCTGCTCGGGGATTTGAACTAGGAACCTTACAGGTAACTGGCATTTCAGTACACACAGTATCATAATAATCATCAATTTACCCAAATATCCAGGCTCATAGTCCAACTGAATAAAGAGAGCTTTCATTGATGCATGGTAAAAAATATATATATACTTGCACTTAGTACTGTGATGTAGACACAGAGAAGAAAAATGATGTTTTTACATTGTTCACAAAACTGCTACATTCCTACCCACTTAATTGCTTTGTGAGCTCACACACTAAACTATTGAATACTTTGATTTATATTTCAGTTATTACTACAGCCACTAGATGGTGCAATGTATTCAGACTTTGCATGATTCACCAGAGATACAGTGCCTTCAGAAAGTATTCATAACCGTTGACTTATTCCACATTTTTTACAGGCTGAATTGTAAATGGATTGAAGATACGTTTTACCCCTCACCCATCTACACACAATACTGACAAAGTGAAAACATGTTTGTGGAAATGTTTGCTGATTTATTGATAATAAAATACAGAAATCTCATTTGCATAAGTATTCACACCCCAGTCAATACTTTGCAGAAGCACCTTTGGCGGCGATTACAACTTTGAGCTGTCTTGGGTATGTCTGTATCAGCTTTGCACATCTGGATTTGTGGATTTTCTCCTATTCTTCCCTGCAGATTTTCTCAAGCTCTGTTAAGTTAGATGGGGAACAGCAGTGAACAGCAATCTTCAAGCCTTTCCACAGATTTTCAATGGGATTCAAGTCTGGACCACTCAAGGACTTTAACATTCTTGTTCTGAAGCCACTCCAACATTGCTTTGGCTGTATGCTTGGGGTCATAAATCTTCACCCTAGTCTAAGATCATTTGCAGTCAAGCAGGTTCTCATCAAAGATTTTCCTCCATTCATTGTTCCATTTTATCCTTACCAGTCTCCCAGTCCCTGACACTGAAAAGCATCCCCATAGCATGAAGCTGTCACTACCATGCTTCACGGTAGGGATGGTATTAGATGGGTAATTGTGGACTTCAGGAAACAGCAGAGGGAACACCCCCCCATCCACCCCCCCATCCACATCGATGGAACAGTAGTGGAGAGGGTAGTAAGTTTTAAGTTCCTCGGCATACACATCACAGACAAACTGAATTGGTCCACTCACACAGACAGCATCGTGAGGAAGGCGCAGCAGCGCCTCTTCAACCTCAGGAGGCTGAAGAAATTCGGCTTGTCACCAAAAGCACTCACAAACTTCTACAGATGCACAATCGAGAGCATCCTGGCGGGCTGTATCACCGCCTGGTATGGCAACTGCACCGCCCTCAACCGTAAGGCTCTCCAGAGGGTAGTGAGGTCTGCACAACGCATCACCGGGGGCAAACTACCTGCCCTCCAGGACACCTACACCACCCGATGCTACAGGAAGGCCATAAAGATCATCAAGGACATCAACCACCCGAGCCACTGCCTGTTCACCCCGCTGCCATCCAGAAGGCGAGGTCAGTACAGGTGCATCAAAGCTGGGACCGAGAGACTGAAAAACAGCTTCTATCTCAAGGCCATCAGACTGTTAAACAGCCACCACTAACATTGAGTGGCTACTGCCAACACACTGTCAATGACACTGACTCTACTCCAGCCACTTTAATCATGGGAATTGATGGGAAATGATGTAAATATATCACTAGCCACTTTAAACAATGCTACCTTATATAATGTTACTTACCCTACATTGTTCATCTCATATGCATACGTTGATACTGTACTCTATATCATCGACTGCATCCTTATGTAATACATGTATCACTAGCCACTTTAACTATGCCACTTGGTTTACATACTTATCTCATATGTATATACTGTACTCGATATCATCTACTGTATCTTGCCTATGCTGCTCTGTACCATCACTCATTCATATATCCTTATGTACATATTCTTTATCCCCTTACACTGTGTATGACAGTAGTTTTTTTTGGAATTGTTAGTTAGATTACTTGCTCGTTATTACTGCATTGTCGGAACTAGAAGCACAAGCATTTCGCTACACTCGCATTAACATCTGCTAACCATGTGTATGTGACAAATAAAATTTGATTTGATTTGATTTGAATGAGCTGTGCCTGGTTTTCATCAAGACAAAGCACTTCGGATTCAAGCCCGAGTTACATTTTTGTCTCATCAGACCAGAATCTTTTGCCTCATGGTCTAAAATTTTCACGTGCCTTTTTGCAAACTCCAGGACTTTCTCAGGACTGGCTTCTGTCTGGCCCCTCTCCCATAAAGCCCCAGATAGGTGAAGTGCTGTAGAGAAAGTTATCCCTCTGCCAGATTCTCCCATCTCAGCCAAGGAACTCTATAGCTCTCTCCGAGTGGTTATTGGGTTCTTGGTCACCTCCCTGAGCCATGTCCTTCTTGCCCGGTTGCTCAGTTTGGTTCAACGGCCAGCTCTGGGTAGTTCCATATTTTTTTCCACTTGGAGAACACTGTGCACTTGGAAACTTTCAACATTCTAGAAATTGTTTTATACCCTAACCCCAGATATACGCCTCAACACAATTCAATCTCGGCGATCTGTGGACAGTTCATTGGACTTCATGTTATAGTTTTTGCTCTGACATACACTGTCAACTTTGAGACCTTATATAGACAGGTGTTTCTTTCTAAATCATGTCCAAACAATTGAATTGGTCACAGGTGGACTCCAAGTTGTAGTGATATCTCAAGGATGATCAAAATAAATTGGATGCACCTCAGCTCAGTTGGTAGTGTCATAGCAAAGGGTTGTGGATACTTATGCAAATGTAATATATTGCTGTATTTCATTTTCAATAAATTTGTAAACATTTGTAAAAAAATGTTTTCACTTTGTCATTATGGGGTATTGTGTGTAGATGGCTGAGAAAATTAATATATTTTATACATTTTGAATTCAGGCTGTACATAACAAAATGTGGTATGTCAAGGGGTTTGAATACTTTGAAGGCACTGTAACTACAGTATTGTCATGAACTTGACCCTTTTCATTTGCCCAGAGACTATTCAACCAAACCAAAGACATGAATGAAACTAAATGAAAGAAAATATAATAGTTGTATTTTATATACCTCTTTTCATTCAAACAAAAGTCCTTGGGCTGGACAATGCATTTTAAGATCTGCAGATGTCTGATGGTCCAGTCCTTTAACATTGCCGTTTCATAATGCTTGGCATTTGCGTGCTGTTATATGCTCTGTCTGGACTATCCTGTGGACTGTTTACTCTGGGATTGATTAATGGCCTATCTGGTGTGTGGTTGTCACAGCAACCAGGGCACCAATTGGCTGTGTGTTCAGGCGCAAACAGGAAGTTAAGAGGCTAAGAACAGCAACCGAAACTAAAAGGCAGCCAGAGCATGAGCCAAAGCAGGCAACTACCCCCCCCACCCCACCCCCACACACACACAATAGAATGTGAAAGGATTGTTAAGAGGAAACCAGGTAAAAAAAGAAGACAAAAAACCCCCTCTATTTTCAGTTCACAATCACTAGTATTTGTAGACTTTTCAGAGCCATTATGCTTTAGCTGGAGTATCACTGCATTCATGTCTGTTATTACTGCATTGTCGGCACTAGAAGCACAAGCATCTCTACACTCGCATTAACATCTGCTAACCTTGTGTATGTGACAAAATTTGATTTGATGAAACAAGTAATACTATGATTCAACACAGAGGCAAAAACACTCACTGTTGGCACCATTTTCTTTGTAAAAATCTTCCAGAGTTGAGAAAGGACAGCAGGAAGAGAACAGTGAAACAAATTCAAATTTCTTGAATCCAACAGCTGGACCAAATAACTACATAAACGTTTCACACATGGTCAGAAAACAGACATTGCTGACCTCTGGTAATCTGTGTCACTAGAAAAAAAATGTCTACTACACTGTAGTACCACAAGATTACAAAACAATATTTTTATTAAGATTTGCATGTTGATCCACAGGATTAAGAGTTGGCCATGAATGTGTGACACACTCAAACGTGTGTAAATGGATTTAGCAACTAATTTAAAACACCATTACATAGAGGCACACATAAGCAACAAGCCTATACAATTTCACACATGAGATGTCACAAATGCGGACTTGATAAAAATGTATTTTTTTCTTCATAATGTGTCATGTAAATAACAATAATAAAAAACAAATCGAACAAAGAATCAGAAATCTTTCATTGAGTAAAAAATATACAAATCAAATAAATTGTCCACGTTAGATTAAAATGTCCCTTTATATAAAAAAAATATATATAAGCTTGCTTAAAAGGCATCAAGATAAATGACCAGGTGCATTTACTCACTTCATCCTCCTAACCAATGGATGGCATCACCTTGAAGGTCAAAGACAAGGTTGGAAAGTTAGATCAGCAAGGCCTCTTGAGGCCTTTCCCAGGCTTCAGCCTTGCTGTCAGTGTAAACACACAGCCAGGGTGGCCACTCACATCCCCATCAGTGTTTTCCATAAGGTGCAGAAGCAGTATGCCATTACGCAGACATATCAGTATATACATTAATAACAGTGGGTGGGGAGTGTGAGAGATGCCCAACAGTTTGTAGATTCATCCCCTCACTCCCATCCCATCTAAAAAGGCCCTGAGATCTTGGCAGGTTCAGTTTGGGCATCGATTCATATTCTACAGCTCACAGAGCCCCTATACTGTATGTCCCATAGACATAGTCTTTACTATGAGTAGGCACTCTGGTCGAACAACAAGCCCAGCAGTGATCAATGCTTTTCAACGCCAAGCCTGCCCCTGACTGGCCTGTATCTGGTCTTGAGTCACTGCACTGCCAGGGCTTCAGCAGGTCTTCACAGAGGAGACGTCTGATGTCTTCATGATAACGCTGGCTCTGGTCTCTGCAGCAGAGGCCTGGCTGGAGGAAGCCTGCTCTGAGGGAGGGTGCTGGGCTGCTGGCATGTCCCTGGTCCAGGGGCTGTTGCTGTAGCTAATAAGGGGCATGGGGTCCCTGGTGCTGGTCACTTTGAAGTTGGTTACCTTTCCACCAGTGACAAAGGTGGCCATGCTGGGTAATGAGCACGAGGGCACTCTCAGCACAGAGGAAGTGAAACTTGATTCCCACAGCCCACCACGAAGATCCTGCAAGTCACACAGAAGGTGGGTTTAACTCAGCCAATGCCATAACCATTCAAACACTCATTTCAGGATATACATGAATATAGAGTTGGCTACTAGCATATTTCTGTTTGCAGAATCTTCATAAATCATTTAAAGCAGTAGAAGTGGGAATTTCATTGACATAGCAAGTCTAGCAAAACATGGCTGAAACACAGACATTCACATATATTGTCATGTTTATGAGCACTGTCAAACTTGTTCTTAATACTTTCTAAAATGCTTGTCCTCCTGCTGTTGAGCTCTGCATGATTCATCTATACTAAGGAACCTCATACTAAAGGGACCTCATCTCCCCACCAAGGGCTTCATTGGGCACAGAAAATAGCCTGGTGTTATACTAGTTCTCCGTTCCTCCAGTGGACATGTCAATATGTATTCAAAACAATACAAAGGCAACATTTAAGAAATAAATAATGCCTTCTGTAACAATATGCATGTGCTTGATTTGCTATTGTCCTTGTTTTGTAACGCTATGTACAGCACCTTCAGAAATTATTCACACACCTTGACTTTTTCAGGCCAAATTTAAAATGGATTCAATTTAGATTTTTTTGTGTCACTGGCCTACACACAATACCCCATAATATCAAAGCGGAATTATGTTTTTATTTTTTTTATTTTTAAGTTTAACAAATGAATTAACAATTAAAAGCTGAAATGTCTTGAGTCAACAAGTATCCAACCCCTTTATGGAAAGCCTAAATAAGTTCAGGAGTAATGATTTGCTTAACAAGTCACATAATAAGTTGCATGGACTCACTCAGTGCGCAATAATAGAGATTGACATGATTTTTTAATGACTACCTCATCTCTGTATCCCACACATTCACTTATCTGTAAGGTCCCCTAGTCGAGCAGTGAATTTCAAACAGATTCATCCACAAACTAGGGATGTTTTCCAATGCCTTGCAAAGGGCACCTATTGGTAGACATTGAATATCCTTTTGAGCATGGTGAAGTTATTAATTACACTTTGGGATGGTGTATAAATACACCCAGTCGCTACAAAGATACAGATGTTCTTCCAAACTCAGTTGCAGGAGAGGAAGGAAACCACTCAGGGATTTCACCATGAGGCCAATAGTGACTTTAAAACAGTTAGAGTTTAATGGCTATGATAGTTTTTCTCCTGAGGATGGATCAACATTATTGTAGTTACGCCACAATACTAACCTAATTGACAGAGTGAAAAGGAGGAAGCCTATACAGAATAAAATATTTCAAAATGAGCATCCTGTTTGCAACAACGCACTAAAGTAATACTGCAAAAACCACTCTCCATATTTTCAAGCATTGTTGTTGCTGCATTATGAGTATGCTTGTAATTGTTAAGGACTGGTGAATCTTTCAGGATAAAAAAATAAACGGAATGGAGCTAAGCACAGGCAAAATCCTAGTGGAAAACCTGGTAGTCTGCTTTCCACCAGACACTGGGAAATGAATTCTCCTTCCAGCAGGACAATAACCTAAAACAAAAGGCCAAACCTACAATGGAGTTGCTTACCAAGGAATGGCAGAGACACAGTTTTGACTTAAATCTGCTTGAAAATCTATGGCAAGCCCTGAAAATGGTTGTCTAGCAATTAACAACAACCAATTCGACAGAACTTTAAGAATTTTTTTAAAGAAAGAAACTTGGCAAATGTTGCACAATCCAGGTGTGGAAAGCTTTTAGAAACTTACCCAGAAAGACTCACAGCTGTAATCGCTGCCAAAGGTGCTTCTACAAAGTATTGACTCAGGGGTATGAATAAGAGATATTTCTGTATTTAATTTAGCCAAAAAAACATAAAACATCTTTTCACTTTGACATTATGGGGTACTGTGTGTCGATGGGTGAGGGAAAAAAATATTTAATACATTTTTTATTCAGGCTAACAACATGTGGAACAGGTCAAGGGGTATGAATACTTTCCAATCTCAAATACTTACCAATCACAAATCAAACACACTGTACGCGTTTGATTTGTGATTGGGCTTGATTTGAGGACAATTCAAGATATTAAATTAGGGTGAATCATTAGCCATGGGAAACAAGTGAATCCAGTATTCACCAGAGAGCTGCCTTCTGTTGCTTTGTCTTTCTTTACATCAGAGCACTCTAAAACAGGAACTGACAATATAAGCTAGAGGTAGTGGTAGAGTTAGTGGTAGTGGTACAGGTAGTGGTAGTGGTACAGGTAGTGGTACAGGTGGAGGTACAGGTGGAGGTAGAGGTGCAGGTAGAGGTAGAGTTAGTGGTAGTGGTAGTGGTAGAGGTAGTGGTAGTGGTAGAGGTGGTGGTAGAGGTGCAGGTAGTGGTAGAGTTAGTGGTAGAGGTAGTGGTAGTGGTAGAGGTAGTGGTAGAGGTGGAGGTGGTGGTAGAGGTGCAGGTAGTGGTAGAGTTAGTGGTAGAGGTAGTGGTAGAGGTACAGGTGGAGGTACAGGTGGAGGTAGAGGTGGTGGTAGAGGTGCAGGTAGTGGTAGAGGTAGACCTGGAGGTGGAGGTAGTGTGACAGTATTACCATGCTACAGTTACTGTACTCAGCTGTTAAGCAGTAGAACTGGCTAATATAATGAACTCAAAATGGTGGGCTTCAAGTTAAGGCTTGTTTATCAAATGTTTCAGCTGTATGTGTCTGTGTTCCCAGGCAGGCCCAGCCATGCCGCTCAGCCTTATTGGAATAAGGGAATGTTGCTAGCGAAGTGCCCTTACCTTGCCTTAGCGAACAGGCCAGCTACAATGGCACCATAAACAGGCCATCTACAGTGGCACCATAAAACAAAGCTTTCGCTCTGTGTTACAAGCACTCCTTAAAAGTTGCTGAAAATTATCGACCACTTATCGTGGAAATTTTGCTGATATCTTTCATTAAGATAAATAACATATAGGGCCCTACTAGAGAAATGTTAAATTTGGCACGAAATAAGTTTGCTAATATTGCTGATTGTTGAGGGGACAATTGATAGCTACAACATTCAAAGTAGCAGCAGTAGTTTTAAGGGTAATATAAAAGAGTAACTGGTGCATTCATGTTATGAACGTAGCGTTCAATTTATCTTTATCGAGATAGTTCACTAAATTTATCATATGGATTTTAATCAATATCAGCCAGCTCTAATGCACAGGCTTAAAATCAAAGGCTTCTGTGTACCTTTCCAATCTTACAAAAAAAGCTGCCTGTCTTGAGTGATTACTAAACTAACCATGGTTACCAGGACAACCAGTTCTAAATGATGTGTCTTGCTTCTGATACAGATATGTATTCTATTGTTCAGAGTCCTTTAGTTTGTACACAGATGGGTATAATACGTGTAGACAGAGCTCAGGCCTTACCTCCTTGGAGTCCTCTTCACTGTGCACACTGTCTGGGTCACTCTCTGTTAAGCAGACCAGGAAGAAGAACCATGAAACACAGTCAGGGATTTCCAGACTAACAGGTTAGAGAGGGATGATGACGTGAGGATTATCTGCTACCATCAGTGATACACTCTAGGCAGCCTCTAAACAATCATTGATCGTTTAATGCTTCACCAAATACTAAACATGCAGGACTAGTAGTTGCACTGTGTACAGTATGTCACTTTACAACACATTAACTTACTCTACAGTAATAACAGGAGCAGGTTGAATGACAGTGGAGATGTAGCCATCTTTATGATGACACACACTGGCCTTGAGCTTGCAACAGCAAAGCCATAAACCATAATATACATTAAGCAATACAACACAGTACTACACTACCTGGCTCAAATAAAAGGTTCAAAGGTTTCCATTTTACCTGCTATTTTGAAATGGAGCCTTAACTGTCCCTTTGAAGCCACAAGCATAGAAGGGTGTTGAAAATCTAGTAATTAATACCTCCAAATAAATGATTCACCTATCAGTCTTATTTGATTGTAGATCTCATTCAACTCTAGCTTAATTTTGATATGGCTGACAAGGATTCTACTACTCTATTAAAACCTATGATGGGTACTGATGTGACTTGCAGGTCTTCTGCAGGAAAGATTGTAGCTGCCAGCGTCCTCACCGTGGGTGGAGGAGTTAAACACAATTCTACATGCCAATTGGGATCCCAAATTCAAGGGCAAGCACCCATGTCTGTTGTGTTAAGGCATGGGATGGGAGCATTTAGGGGGTGGGGGGGGTGGACTGACCTCCATACGAGGACACAGGGGAGATCTGGAGTGGGTACGGGTGGCTGGAGCTGACTGACTGCTCCTCATTCTCCGTGGTCACCTCGATGGTCTGGCAGACACAAGGCAGGTCGTCGACGATCAGCTGGTCGTACCCAGGACTGTGACTGCTCTGATGAAGATATTCTGAGGAAGAGAGGATGATCCCTGGTTATTAAACGGTAATCCAGAGGAAAGACACACAAGCACTCTACACACACGTACATTGGAATATTGTTATATGGTGGTATTATATAATTTTGTATTGTAGATATGTTGTGGTGTAATAATGTTATATGATGTACTGTTTTATATTTTGTTTTAAATGTAATGTAAGTGTCTTAATGTGTTTGGACCCCAGGAAGAGTAGCTGCTGTCTCGGCAGAACTAACGGGGATCCATAATAAACACCAGGAAGAGTAGTTGCTGCCTTGGTAGGAACTAATGTGGATCCATAATAGAGGTCGACCGATTAATCTGAGTGGCCGATTAATTAGGGCCGATTAAGTTTTCATAACAATCGGTAATAGGAAATTTTGGACTCCGATTACGTTGCAGTCCACGAGGAGACTGCGTGGCAGGTTGACTACCTGTTTCCAGAGTGCAGCAAGGAGCCAAGGTAGGTTGCTAGCTAGCATTAAATGTATCTTATAAAAAACAATCAATCTTAACATAATCACTAGTTAACTACACATGGTTGATGATATTACTAGTTTATCTAGCTTGTCCTGCGTTGCATATAATCGATGCGGTGCCTGTTAATTTATCATTGAATCACATCCTACTTCGCCAAACGGGTGATGATTTAACAAGCGCATTCGCGAAAAAAGCACTGTCGTTGCACAAATGTACCTAACCATAAACATCAATGCCTTTCTTAAAATCAATACACAAGTATATATTTTTAAACCTGCATATTTAGTTAATATTGCCTGCTAACATGAATTTCTTTTAACTAGGATATTGTGTCACTTCTCGTGTTCTGCACAAGCAGAGTCAGGGTATATGCAGCAGTTTGGGCTGCCTGGCTTGTTGCGAACTGTGTGAAGACCAATTAAGCCTAACAAAGACAGTAATTAATTTGCCAGAATTGTACATAATTATGACATAACATTAAAAATTGTGCAATGTAATATCAATATTTTGACTTAGGGATGCCACCTGTTAGATAAAATACGGAACGGTTCCATATTTCATTGAAAGAATAAACGTTTTGTTTTCGAAATGATAGTTTCAGGATTTGACCACATTAATGACCTTCGGCTCGTATTTCTGTGATTTATTATATTATAATTATGTCTATGATTTGATAGAGCAGTCTGACTGAGCGGTGGTAGGCAGCAGCAGGCTCGTAAGCATTCATTCAAACAGCACTTTCCTGCATTTGCCAGCAGCTCTTCGCTGTGCTTCAAGCATTGCACTGTGTAGGACTTCAAGCCTATCAACTCCCGAGATTAGGCTGGCAATACTATAGTGCCTATAAGAACATCCAATAGTCAAAGGTATATGAAATACAAATGGTATAGAGAAATAGTCCTAAAATAACTACAACTTAAAAATTCTTAACAGGGAATATTGAAGACTCATGTTAAAAGGAACCACCATCTTTCATATGTTCTGAGCAAGGAACTTAAACATGAGCTTTTTTACATGGCACATATTACACTTTTACTTTCTTCTCCAACACTTGTATTGCATTATTTAAACCAAAATGAACATGTGTCATTATTTATTTGAGACTAAACAGATTTTATTGATGTATTATATTAAGTTAAAATAAAAGTGTTCATTCAGTATTGTTGGAATTGTCATTATTACAAATATATAATATATATCGGACGATTAATCGGCATGGGCTTTTTTTGGTCCTCCAATAAATCGGTATTGGTGTTGAAAAATCATAATCGGTCAACCTCTAATCCATAATAAACCCCAGGAAGAGTACCTGCTGCCTTGGCAGAACTAATGGGGATCCTTAATAAACCCCAGGAAGAGTAGCTGCTAACGTCCCAGAACTAATGGGGATCAATAATAAACCCCAGGAAGAGTCGCTGCTACCTTGGCAGGAACTAATGGGGATCCTTAATAAATAAAAATACACAACCAAAAATAAAACGTATGCATATAAGACATTAGTAAGAGCATAATTAACTACTACAGTTGTGCAGTCTTGCATGTTTACCACACACTTTTAAAATCAACATCAATTACATTGATTGAGGTATGTAGTAGAGACAAGGTGGTCACAAATGACATCGTGTTCCCTGTAAAGTGCACTAATTTTGACCAGAGCCCTATGGAAAGTGATCAAAAGAAGTGAACTATATAGGGATTAGTGTGCAATTGGGGACACAAAAAAACACACTAATGCCAGGTATTACCTGTGCAGTCTGTAAAGTACTCGTCTTTCACCTCCTCCTTCACCTCCACCTTCACCACCGGCCCATGATGGTCTCCAACAGACCCATTCATGCTCTCCATGGCTGGGAACCCGGGCTCCACCTGCTGCTGGGGTGACAGAGATAGAGGGGTGTGGGCATCTCTCTCCATCCTCATTGAAGGTCTGTTATCCATGCTCATACCATTTTACATGCAAATTATTCATTTACAATAATAGTTTGAATGTGAAATTGATTATAGACTTATGCACAGAGGTGTTGTGTCAACATAACATTTTGATGATGGTTATTACCTTGTTCTTTCCTCCTTTCTCAGTCCTCTTCTTTCCTAGAAAACACACACAGTCCATTGTTAATAGACAGTCCATTGTTACACACAATCTATTTCAGTGTGTCAAATGTGTATCAGTTTTCTACAGGTTATTAGATCATATACCAAAATAATACTCAGAGCACATATTACACATGAATTGAAGTTGAATGCAAAACTGGCCACATCATAATGCCTTAATACAGTCATAAGTGTGACACACTGAAAGCGGATATACCCTACAGTTTGCCATTTATAATGTTACTACCCGGTACTCCCGGTACATAGCCATGTTACTACCCGGTACATAGCCATGTTGCTACCCGGTGCTACCCGGTACATAGCCATGTTGCTACCCGGTACATAGCCATGTTGCTACCCGGTACATAGCCATGTTGCTACCCGGTACATAGCCATGTTGCTACCCGGTACATAGCCATGTTGCTACCCGGTACTCCCGGTACATAGCCATGTTGCTACCCGGTACTCCCTGTACATAGCCATGTTGCTACCCGGTACTCCCTGTACATAGCCATGTTGCTACCCGGTACTCCTGTACATAGCCATGTTGCTACCCGGTACTCCTGTACATAGCCATGTTGCTACCCGGTACTCCTGTACATAGCCATGTTGCTACCCGGTACTCCTGTACATAGCCATGTTGCTACCCGGTACTCCTGTACATAGCCATGTTACTACCCGGTACTCCTGTACATAGCCATGTTACTACCCGGTACTCCTGTACATAGCCATGTTACTCCCGGTACTCCTGTACATAGCCATGTTACTACCCGGTACTCCCTATACATAGCCATGTTACTACCCGGTACTCCCTGTACATAGCCATGTTACTACCCGGTACTCCCTATACATAGCCATGTTACTACCCGGTACTCCCTGTACATAGCCATGTTACTACCCGGTACTCCCTATACATAGCCATGTTACTACCCGGTACTCCCTGTATATAGCCATGTTAGTTTTACTTGTTATTGTTATTCACTGTATTTATTCCTTGCGTCACTATTTCTATTGATGTTAAAAGGACCCGTCAGAAAGCATTTCACTGTTAGCCTACACCTGTTGTTTACCAAGCAGTTCACTGTTAGTAAACCACAGGTGTAGACTAAGCACGTAACAAATAAAATGTGATTTGAATTCAACCACTGTTCTCGCTGAACCAGAGACTGCGTTTACACAGGCAGCCCAATTCTGTATTTTTTTATAACTAATTGGTCTTTTGACCAATCACATCAGATCTTTTCACATCAGATCTTTTTCAGAGCTGATCTGATTGGTCAAAATACCAATTAGTGAAAAAAAAATATCAGAATTAGGCTGCCTGTCTACCTGCAGCCAGAGACTCAGAGAACAACTTGCCTTTCTTGGTCTGGCGCTCTGAAGCAGACAGCATCTTGTATACTCTGAAAGCGTTGGTCCCCTTCTTGATGCTCTTGTCTTTCACCTCCTCAATATCAGGCAGAGAGTTCATAGCACAGCGGAAATTGGCCTTCCATGTTTTCGGGTCTGGTTTGTCGATCCCTAGTTGGTATTTTCCTGATAAGAGAAAATCACTTGTTATGGGAAGGCCATACTGCTGCATAAACTTAATTCATAACACAACAGTAGCATTGGTCATGTAGAACTGTGTATTGTTGGCCATTTCTTATCATTTCAAATGTTCATTACCGTACCTGTATGAATGGCCCAGTTCATAAATAAAGGAGCGTCTTTCTCCAAATCCCAGCCATGCCTTGCAGCATGCATCCATGGAATCTGGAAGATCCTCTTCTCCTGCAGGTTCATCACAACAATGATTCAGACATACTTTATGACTTGGCTAACAAATCAGCAGCACATACATGCGTTTCCTGTTTCTACATACAGTACTTGCCAGTGAGGATTTTAAAAATATAACAAGCAAACAAAACACACAACTTAGACAGAATATGGTTGACTGTTTAGATAGGAGTGTAAACCTGTTTGTGTGACGGAGGGGTTACGTTGTTGGGTTTGGTAGCAAATTGCTTCAGCAAAGACTGAAAACCTGGTACAGAATAATCTTAGAATGTGTTGATTTTCCATACTGAAGAAAACGGAATGTCTCAATAAAGATATATTTCACTCACTCTATTAATCCATATCAGGCCAGGGATTAGGGAAGAGTTTATCTGTTCCACCAGCCATGGCCGCATTCGCATCCTTTCCACGGGCATGGTAGCCTGCAGACAGAGAGCAAGGAGGAGATAAACAGTAAATGTAATGAATTATCCATTTCCTTAGCTTCCTGTAGACAGCAACAGGTCAGAAAACCTCACTGGCAAAGAGGCCCATTAGGGGGATGACATCATTCCCGGAGCCCATCAGCAACATCTGATATCATTCTCTTACTAAAGAGCAGAAACCCAGCGCCACAACAAATATTTTACAGGGGGGTTACAACAAAACGCGAATAGACGCAGTTGTGTTTTAGCACACGTCAAGCTTTACTTTGTTGATGTGTAATATGGTGTTAATGGTTAAAAGGTGCACATAAGCTTGTGATGACCACGCAAGTTGCTTAGTTATTACTGCATGCAACCGTAGCCAAGAATTCTCAAATCCACGTTACCCAATGGAGTTGAGCAGCGAGGCGCTGAGTTTTGGCAGTGTAGCCTACTTCCGACTACATCGAGTCAGTATCAGTCGATACTAGTAAAAATGTCCATTATTTCATGCGTACCTTGTACGTGTTTGTCATGTGTAACTGTTCTTTTCTTTCAGTTGCTGCAATCCGAAGGTTTTGATAAAAACGTAATTCTATGTGACTGTCAAATTGCGTGGTGCAGGGCTGCTCCTTATACTTTAACAAACAATGGCTCTCTTGGCGGAGGTTGAGTAAAATGCTATTTTTAATAAAAAACGACTGATTGCAGCACCAAAAGTAAATAACCCAGTTACACAGGACAAACATAAGTACAAGGTATGCATGAAATAATTGACATTTTTTACCACCATCTACAGATCTCTATGTACTCGATGTATTCGGAGGTAGGCTGCACTCCGCCAAAACTCACCTCATCGCCACCAAACTTCATCCGGTATCGTAGAGTTGAGAATTATTGGCTACAGGTAGACGTAGAGTAATCAAGTCGTGATCAAAGTTCACTTCAACAAAAGGCAACTAACTCCTAAACCAATATTCAGTAACAGGATATTAGAATGTTACTTTAATATATATATATACATACATACACACACACACTTCTTGGGTTAATCATACATATTCTAGTTTGCTTTAAAAATGAGGCAGTAAAATAACTTAGTTATCATTTAGTAAACCCTGCAGTTGTAGTCTAGTATTCATGCAATTTACCAAGCGTGTTCCAATTCTATTATACTGCCCATCTTAGCCTGATAACATACACAATAACAGACATCTACCTGTAAATGGTTATACCGCAACAATTGCCTGTAGACATTTTGGTGCGCAATGCGCCACAAAGAAACATTTCGCTCAGTCTTGTCAAGTCACGTTGTCGTCAAAACTGACAGCTGTGCTAATTCAAGTTCACAAGAAAGCTGCCAGACATATCAACCCAAAAGTGAAAATAAACTTCATTCCAAGTCGGTTGGCCAACGGATCAACATTCTATTACTTTCGATTAGGGTTTACAATGTCGCTTCGTGATTCTATAGATACATAACTTCAGCGATAATAACATGCGGAAACGTTACCTGCGATAAAGTGTTCTATTCAGCTTGATTAATCGACAGTCCTCTTGTCAGTTGAACAATATTCTCGTGTAGTTTGAGTTTCTGTATATCAAACGAAAAGTTAATTTAGCCTATTTCAGTGTCCAGATCGAAAGCAAAACAAGTAAAGGAAGTGCTTGGCGTGGAAATCCCCTCCCGATTTGTTTGTCTCACGTCCCCTGAGCCTAGATGGCGTTGCACAGGGTTCTGGAGAGCACGGAAGTCTTCTCATTGGTCTACGCCTCTGCAACGGACAGCTCAATTTCATTTTCACTTCCTCAACACCCATCTGGTTGGATCCCAGCTTGCATTTTCTGCTTGAAACGAAACTAGTTGCTCTGTTTCAAAATTTGCTACAGTGCTTTTTGCATAGTTCATTTCTGAAAATGTGGACAGAACTTGTGTACTGTAAACCCTACATACAATATCAGAAAACAATGTAATTTTTGCCCATGGTTAATGAACTGTCTTTGTTATTTGAACTTGATGGAAGTAAAACCTTGTAGTTTCTGGTCAGTATTGTCAGAAAGGCAAAGCAGAGGCAGTGTGGTTTCCCTGGCCCCTAACACAGGAAATGCAAGCGCCTTGGCCCTGCAGACACAGACATCTTATCTGAGGCCAAACACTCTGCAAGTCCCACCCATTCAGATGTCCATCATGTGTTGGATAAAGACAGTTTCCAACTTTTGAATAACCATGATATGTTAGATTTTCATATGGAATACTATCGCAATGAAATCGCAAACATATTATTTCACAATAGGATGCAAGAAATTCTTGCACCAGGAATCAACAAAAAAAATTCTATATTTTCTTACATTTTTTTCTTGAAATCCTATTTACATAAATGTTGTTTCTTGGGAACACAATTTACCAAGGATAAAAGCTCCTTTATTCATGTAGTACCCTATTTGAATGTGCAAATGATGAAAAAACACCTCACGGGTGACAGATGATTTATATAGAGACAGAACACAACTTTAGAATACTTATAAAGCCCGAGTGACTTTCATTCCATGTTATCTGAACATGTATTTACCCTACAATTCAGAGCATTTTAATTCCATTCCAAATTAATTAACTACATATCAATAGCAAGTACTACTATTGCGTAGTCAATACTTAATGCCAGCCTTTCCCCATTAAAAAGCCATTCTCTGTGGTCCAACATAATGCCCTTTAGGCCCCAAGGGTAAACATTTCATACCTTTTCGCTTTTAGACTTTCCCCAAACAGAAGTATTTGAATAAGTGATTACACAGTGGTATTTGGTCCAGTGCAGAGAATCCCTCTGTATTATTTAATGGTCTTTAGAAGCCCAGCAGACACTGTGCAAATATGTAAAATGGTCCCACAGGATATACAATCACTGTGGAAAGTAGAGATGTTTGGTCAACATAGACACAATGCAAGGGATCTGCTTGTTGGCGGAAGCCTCGAAGTCATGTGCCACCTTGTGGTTAACACGTGTCATGATCTGCATAATGTCCAGCTGTTTGCCGTACCTTTGTAACATCTCACAGAGGGCCTGGATGAACCAGGAGCCCTTGTCGGTGTTCCTCCAGGAGTAGTAGCCTATGGAGTTCACAAACCAAATCAGTCAAACACTATAGCAATGATAACCATTGCTAAAACTTCTAAAGTGGTACATGGTCGTTTTTGTACGTAGGTGCAGTGCAATTACCAAACGTTTATTTTAGTAGGACTATAGTCTACTGTGATTCACACATTTGCAGTTTGTTTAAGTTCAGACATCAGTTGTAAGTACTACGTAACAATGGGTGCCTACATTATACCATGTAAAGGTAACATATCTAGTATGCATGAATAAATGACAGTGTTTAAAGCTGGAAACCTTCATTGACACAATAAAGCGGACACCCTGCCTGAGTTTTGGTGAAAAGCTGAGGGATGGGCCTGGAGAAACCTAACCACTCAAATTCAAAGCGAGAACTATGTATGCAAGGACTGACCATTCATTATATTATAATGATAGTTTTAACCATGTTGAGAGGCTATACAGTGTTGGTTTGCATTTAGTTTGTTTACAAACAGAGTATAACAAGCTTATAGATGTTGGGTTCTGATGGGGTACGATGGTTAACCTAAGCTCATGAATATAACTTATAAATGCCTCAAGAAATCAACAGGTATATACAGTTGAAGTCAGAAGTTTACATAAACTAGGTTTAAATGTGTTTGGCAAAGGTGTTTAACAATTCCTGACATTTAATCCAAGTAAAAATTCCCGGTCTGAGGTCATTTAGGATCACCACTTTATTTTAAGAATGTGAAATGTCAGAATAACAGAGAGAATGATTTATTTCTGGTTTTATTTCTTTCATCACATCCCCAGTGGGTCAGAAGTTTACTTACACTCAATTAGTATTTGGTAGCATTGCCTTTAAATTGTTTAACTTGGGTCAAACATTTCAGGTAGCCTTCCACAATAAGTTGGGTGAATTTTGGCCCATTCTTCCTGACAGAGCTGGTGTAACTGAGTCAGGTTTGTAGGCCTCCTTGCTCGCACATGCTTTTTCAGTTCTGCCCACAATTGTTCTATAGAATTGAGGTCAGGGCTTTGTGATGGCCACTCCAATACCTTGACATTGTTGTTCCTTAAGCCATTTTTCCGCAACTTCGGAAGTATGCTTGGAGTCATTGTCCAATCGGAAGACCCATTTGCAACCAAGCTTTAACTTCCTGGCTGATGTCTTGAGATGTTGCTTCAATATATCCACATAATTTTCCCTCCTCGTGATGCCATCTATTTTGTGAAGTGCACCAGTCCCTCCTGCAGCAAAGCACCCCCACAACATGCTGCCACCCCTGTGCTTCACGGCTGGGATGGTGTTCTTCGGCTTACAAGCCTCCCCCTTTTTCCTCCAAACATAACAGTGGTCATTATGGCCAAACAGTTCTATTTTTGTTTCATCAGACCAGAGGACACTTCTCCAAAAGGTACGATCTTTGTCCCCATGTGTAGTTGCAAACCATAGTCTGGCTTTTTTATGGCGGTTTTGGAGCAGTGGCTTCTTCCTTGCTGAGCGTCCTTTCAGGTTCTGTCGATATTGAACTCATTTTACTGTGGATACAGATAATTTTGTACCAGTTTCCTCCAGCATCTTCACAAGGTCCTTTGCTGTTGTTCTGGGATTGACTTGCACTTCTCACACCAAAATACGTTCATCTCTAGGAGACAGAACACGTCTCCTTCCTGAGCGGTAGGATGGCTGCGTGGTCCCATGGTGTTTATACTTGCGTACTATTGTTTGTATAGATGAACACGGTCCCGTCAGGAAATTGCTCCAAAGGATGAACCAGACTTGAAGGTCTACAATTTCTTTCCTGTGGTCTTGTCTGATTTATTTTGATTTTCCCATGATGTCAAACAAAGAGACACTGAGTTTAAAGGTAGGCCTTGAAATACATCTACAGGTACACCTCCAATTGACTCAAATGATGTTAATTAGCCTATCAGAAGCTTCTAAAGCCATGACATCATTTTCTGGAATTTTCCAAGCTGTTTAAAGGCAGTGTCAACTTGTGTATGTAAACTTCTGACCCACTGGAATTGTGATGCAGGGAATTATAAGTGAAATAATATGTCTGTAAACAATTGTTGGAAAAATGACTTGTGTCATGCACAAAGTAGATGTCCTAACGACTTGTCAAAACTATAGTTGTTAACAAGAAATTTTTAGAGTGGTTGAAAAATGAGTTTTAATGACTCCAACCGAAGTGTATGTAAACTTCCGATTTACATAAACATTTAATTTAGAAGTAACTAACGATTCTAGCTTACATGTTAAGTACGTAAGGAGAGGGCGGTTAAAAATAAACGGTTTATCAATAAACAGGGTTTATTACCTGGGGCTGTAGAGTAAGCATAGAGAAAGTCTGCCTCCACTGGAATCCTCTCTGGATAGTTACCAGCAACGCTGTCCGTCTCTATTCCACCAGCAACACTGTCTGTCTCTATTCCACAGTCCAGATCAGAGCCACGGCACGCCTACACTCCAGGTCCACAGGAAAGATTAGGGGTCAAGGGTCAGGGGAAGAGAGGCTACTCTTTTAACACTATCACTGAATATCAGTCATGCAGAATACATGTTCATCACTTTAGTACACAACATATTTACAAAGTCATGCAGTTACACTGCATCCTCATTCCTCAGTCTTTAGAGTTGATTCAACAAACATACCTAGAGAATCATTGAGCTGCATAAGGGAAATTTAGAGCAGGCAGCTAAAACCTTACAGTACCTGGATGAAGAAGAGTTTGGGCTTTCCCACCAGCGTTTTGCAGCGGTCACCCCTGAAGAGTCCGGTGAGCTTCTGGAGCTCCACATTTCCATCTGTGCCATAGAACACACCCTCTCCTCCATGGCTCAGCATCACACACACAAAGGAGGCTGACTGGCTGTGGTTGTCTTGAGACACTGAAAAATGTCATACACACATGTAGTTTAAACTTAAAGTCTGTCAACATTTTTTATTCAGAGACATTTCCTAAAGTTGATCAAAGTTAGCCAGATGACACATCACTACTACCATGATTGCAATTCATTTGTAGATGATCAGAAAAACTTCTCAAAAGAAGCTTCCAGAACAGAAGAAAATCTAACTCACATCCAGACTGGTGAACTTACCAGTGTAAAGCAGCTGTTGGATCTGCTGCACCGTCTGGTCATTGGCAACTTTCACGTTGTACCCCAAACGTTCGAACACTTTCCTTGCATAGCCAGCATCCACATCTGTTCCCTTGCGCGAACTCATTCCTTTCAAAGGGAAATTACCAATGAAGTGTAGACATCCGACATATCATTGTAACCTGAACAGGACAACAACAAAAACTCCTATAATACACACTCAGGCCTACCTGTTCTCCTGTCAAAGTTCTTGTTGTTGATGATGACACATTGTCCAAGGCTGGGGTAGTTCATTTTATATGTGTACATGTCAGCTGGAGGCCTAGCATCTACTTTCTGATTCTCTATAGTAAACCTTGGCAGTGAGGGACTCCCTGGCCTGGAACAAAGACAAAGAAGTTCCTTTTAACATTTAAAAGTGGACTTTTCATTGTCCGTGTTAATCTGGTTCCACAGGTAGCCTATGTTGAAAATCCATGTTGTTTGGCTAATAGAGCCCGGGGAATGAAACCTCTAACATACCTGAAAATTTCCCAGAATGAATGGTTTCGACTTGAGGTTCACTGAAATCTCCTTAAGGTTGAAACGATACTAGGCCAATATGTTTGCACCAGGGTGACGAATGAGGGATACGGCTTGAAAAAGTACCTTAATGCAGGGATGGACAGTGTTGCAGTACTCCTAATCATTCCATTTCCTCAAATATTGAAATATTGCCCGTTTTTTTTATTTGAATAAAGCAGCACATTGGATTAAATTCAAATGCAACACCTAGCATTGGGGTAAGTAACAGTATTTTGCAATCCAACAGGCTGCTTTAGAATCAGAGAACCTAACATGCTGTCAAAAAGGGCAGTTTAATAAAAAATAAAAAACTGAAATACTGCAAATCTTCTAAATATCCCATTATGCCAGAAGCGACACCTTCCATGCCTGGATTGAGGTACATTTTCAAACCAAATGCCATAGCATCATTTAGACTAAAAGGAGAATGTAGTGAACCTCAAGTCGAAACCATTCCTACTAGACTGTACAGATGACATGCTTAAACGCATGCATCAACCAATGGTCATCGACTGTGGCGTCGGGCACCAGATTGCTATAACATATGTGGTTAGCTGATACGTAAAAATACCTATCCTGGCCATTGTTAGATCTGGCATGCGTCAGCAACGTCTAAGCAGAGGAATACGACCAATGTGTTTTTGGTCAGACGTCACGTTGCATGCTCATGGAGATGAGATAATCATTTGTTCACCACGATTCATGGGTAAATGAAAGCATTAAAATATACTCCCTCGGAATGTGAGAGCTGATAGAACTATGTGTAACGGATGTGAAACGCTAGCTTAGTTAGCGGTAGTTCGCGCTAAATAGCGTTTCAATCGGTGACGTCACTTGCTCTGAGACCTTGAAGTAGTAGTTCCCCTTGCTCTGCAAGGGTCGCGGCTTTTGTGGAGCGATGGGTATGGATCTTCGTGGGTGACTGTTGAGGGTCCCGGGCGCGAACCAGGGACCCGACTGTCTAAAGTTATACTGTTACATATGTAAGAAGAGGCTCACTGGCCCAACTCATCCCAATGGGGTTATAAATGCCCCAGCTCATGTTATAAATTTAAAATCATAGAGTAGGCCTACATTCAATAAACATACATTTCATTGTGTCGCCTGCTATTCTATATTATTTGTGAAGCTGATAGGTTTGACAGGAGAAACGCAATGCCTTACCATTGTGTAGTTATGCATTTGGCATCCACCAAATCAGACATGGTGCCAATCTCAGTTGTGCAATCAGTCTTTACAACGCCTAGCGTTATAGTTGTACTGAAAGTGAAAAATAAAGTAGTTTATTACACACACACCGGTGGTTGCTTCCAAAGTTTAGTCCACACAGGAGCCAAGCATGGTTATATAGTTAGCTAGTTTGATTGATAAATGGCAATACATACATTATCAATGTTAAGGGTAAAACAAACTTACTTTGCGTTAAACAGTTGAAATACACAGGTGACAGCGAAAACGTAAAGCCTTCCCAATTTACCTGTGACTTGTTCATGAGAAAAAAGAAAAAAAAAGCTAGTTATGGCGTCATTTGGCAAACGCATCCAATCAAACGCCGTAGTTTAGTGTGTGGGCAGGTTTTCCCACTAGTTACCACAACCCCAAAGTCAAAATTGGCAATATCGTAACAATTCATGAAAACAAAAATGTGCTTTTTGGTCTTAATTTAAGGTTGGACGTAAGATTAGCAGTGTGGTTAAGGTTGAAATAAGATGTTTAGAAGATAAATTGTAGAAATAGGCGGGGGTTATGACTTTGTGTCTGTGGTACCTAGTGTCGACCCGTGTGGGCGGGCCTAAAGTACACACCTTGACAAAGGACGGAATTTCCAAAGAAGCCTACAGAATAACTTCCAGTGAATTTATTTTTTAAGAACTGGTTTAATAATCATATCCTGCTGGTGAGTCAACTTTTTAATGCATTAGGATTGTTACTCAATTATATCGTAACAATATCCCTGTTACACCAAGTCCTAGATAGTTCGCTAAAGTCTTTGATACTATTCCATCTTCAACTCTCATGTTGTTTAGAGGTGTAACCAGATCTCATCTTCTTGAGCTACCCTCTCTTAATCCAGTTGACTCCTCAATAGAAAAAAATGCATTTATCCTTGCTCCCTCAGAACAACAGATCTATATGTGCTTTATTTCTATTACTCACGTCACCATTTACTGGAATACATTTGTCAATAATATCTGTTGGAAAAAAGTATGGTTATTACCACACAAATACCTGATCAGTATTACCCAGCGAATCATTACCTGAAGAAACTTTTTTTTTTAAATACATTAACTGTACTTTTTGTGTTGAACATCCAGAAGCAGTTTTGCATTTATTTTGGCATTGTCTATATGTAAAGAAATCATGGAAAGATATTTCTAGTTTTATCATTGTTAATATTCTTGATGACTTTTGTTTATTATGGGAGAATGTGCTGCTCGGGTTCCTTAACTGCAATAAGGATAAAGAAAATAATTTACCTCAATCGAATTGTGCTAATGGTAACATTTCAGATTCATAAATGTAAATTAATTAATAAACACTCTTCCATGTTTTCTATAAGGAATTGTAGCAGTACATTAAGAACATTCTCCCAAAAAGAAAGCTAAATCAATACGTGTGTATCTTTTAAGGTCTTTGTATAAATCCGTAATTTGTTGTACCCCCTAGCATGTTATCATTGTCTGTTTGTATACTTATTGTATGTATACTGGTGTTTCTGCAATAATAAAATGTAAATAAATATATTTACTTTCCTGTTAACGCTGTTCTCCAGATTCCAGCTGGAGTTATGCGCGTGAAAATGAAACGTAATTCCCTTATTTTGCGGATCCCTGATTTTAAGCATGATCATAGCATGTTATTCGCCCCCTATTCGTTTGAGGTGGAGGTCGAATAAATTATGTGGTGGGGGGGTCTACAGATAAATCAAGATCAGAATATGGCGTAATTCCCTAATAGTTAAACAACCTTTAAGCGAGAGGAACCATGAATAAGGTCTTGCGAACCTACCGGTTCCAAGTGGAAAAAGCGTCTTCACTTTTTTCCACCTTCCAATATGACAACTTTCAGGATGAATCAAAACACTTTTTTCCACCTTCCAATATGACAACTTTCAGGATGAATCAAAACACTTTTTTCCACCTTCCAATATGACAACTTTCAGGATGAATCAAAACACTTTTTTTCATTTTTAAATGATCCATACTTTTCTTAACCCTAAAATGTGCCTAAATAATCTACAACAGAGTATTTTAGAATATACTAGAAACAGGCGAATATGCATAGATGGCTTTCTTTCATTGATCCCTATATTCTGAACCCCTTCTCTCGATATATTTTATTGAGTCTGTCTACACAATTCTAAATAAAAAGGTGCACCGTATTTAAAGGGATGATTTAAAATACATTTACTGAAACCCCCATTGAATGAAAACTCCACCAGACTCTGTTGGCCAGTAAGTGAGCAGGTTTGACAAGGTAGCCACACCTGCAGAACACATTACATGACTAAATAAGGTTGATGCCAAATACTGAGGGTAGGAAAGGCAATAATTCCTAAATAGGGATTGGCCACCATGTGATTTCTCAGAAATACATGTACAGTGAGCTCCAAAAGTATTTGTACAGTGACATTTTGTTATTTTGGCTCTATTCTCCAGCACATTGGACTTCAATTTGAGGGTATTTTCATCCATATCGGGTGAACCCTTTAGAAATTACAGCACTTTGTGCCCCCCCCTCCCCATTTTAGGGGACAAATTCACCTGTGTATTAAAGTAGCAAAAAGTTACATATTTGGTCCCATATTCATAGCACGCTATGACTTCATCAAGTTTGTGACTACAAATCTGAGTGAGAAAGTTAGATGCACAAGTATCGTACCTCCCAAAAAATGCTAACCTCCCGTTATTTTAATGGTCAGAGGTTTTGGGGGTATGATGCTTGTGCGTCTTACTTTCTCAGTCATTATTTGCAATTCATTCAGGATTATCTGTAATGTTAAAGAAACATTCTATTCCGATTTACATTAAAAGTGACTCCAAAATGACACAATACATTACTTACCATTCATTTCTATTGGGCACAAAATAATATGAAACAAACAAACAGCAAACACTTCCAACAAATGTCTTGAGTCACAAGCTTAATTTAATAATTGTCTGCTAAGAATATGGGACCAAATACTTAACTTTTTACTACTTTAATAAACAAGTGAATTTATCCCAACACTTTTGGTCCCCTAAAATGGTGGGACTACGTACAAAAAGTGCTATAATTTCTGAACGGTTCACCTGATATGGATGAAAATATCCTCAAACACTACAAAGCACCCCCAAAAAATGTCACTGCCCCAATACTTTGAGCTCACTGTATATACATTAATGTATGTTCAAGTTCAAATGGCAGTTTTTCCACCAGACAACATGACCCTCCAGCAAGGTGCTGATCCACAAATCATTTCCAGAAAAGGTACTCATTACTGAAACATTTATTTTAAAACACATACCTTACTTGAGATTTAATATACAAATCTCAAAAGGACCTTTGATCAACACTTTAAAAGAGTGTAGCATAATTCTCGTCAGATACAACCAATACAGTATCTCCAAATATCATGAGCATACCTGTAGAACATCAAGACAGGCTCAAACTATTGTCCTTGATGAGAGCATGCATCTGCCCCTCTCTTAAAGTTTAATTGCCAGGATTATTCATTAAAAAAAAATTGTGTAGCAGGTCCACACGCAAATGAGATTGATTAATTTACACCATTTAGTTTGCAACTTGGAGCTCACTTGTTGTGAGCCACTCTGTCCAGAGCCTGTTGCAGCCTCTCGTTGACAGTCTTCAGCTGATCTTCAGTCCCCAGCACATCACGGGCCTCCAGGAGAAGAGCTGGTAGACTGGAGGGGCCATACTGTGGAATGAGAACAGATGTCAACAGAACAGTGCTTTAACTCACTTTAAGCTACTATAATAGGTTATTATCACTGCCTCTTATGTTCATAGTTTATAGCTCCATTCCTGTGTATTTTATTCCTCTAGTGTTGCCATTCTCAAAAAAAAATACAACTCTGCATCGTTGGGAAGTGCTTGTTAGCAAGCATTTCAAGGTAAAGACAACACCCGTCGTATTCGGCGCATGTGACAAATAACATTTTATTTGATTCATGCCCTCTGAAGACTCATCCATAAAAGTCTTTGGCCATAACTAAGAAACATTGTTGTATGTGACTGGATGTCAGCATTAGGTTAAATCCTAAACTGTAACTAGATGAACAAGAACAGAAGGCTTGTTGTTGATGTCCTCACCTCCTCTGCCTGGTTAGGGTGGGCTATTCTATGGTCCAGGTAGCTCTTGTGCAGGTGACCCAGATCCTTCAAGAAAGTGGTTCCCTTCCGTATGTCTGTTAGCCTCTGCTCAAGTCGAGACTGGTCCTTCTGCAGGGCCCTCAATTGGGCCTCACTCCTGGCAGAGAACAAGGGGATGTTTCACATTCTGTATTCTGTTTTGTGATGTAGTGTTGTTGGGTTATTATTACATGCCATATAATATAGAAATAAAACACATCACATTAATTGTTGCGTTACTTCAGCAGTTAACCTTGCTTTAACTCCATTTGCAAGAAAAAAAAACATACCTTATAAGTTCATTTTTGGCCTCGAGCAGCCTGGCTCTCTTACGGTTAATGGCAGCATTCATCTGAGAAAACAACAATAGGCTGATGACTGACTTCCTTAAATGAATATGATGGGACACAGTGAATATCCTAGTCGTCCTAGAATAACTACAGAACATGAGACAAGAGTATAACCACAGACACTCATGCCCACAGGCTTCCCGAGATCTAGTGTTTGAAGTGTTCATATCTAAATAAAAGCTTTACCTTTGCGTTGTCCCTTTTCAGGAATTTTAGCTCCTTTGAAGCAGTTATCTAAGGAAATAAAAAATTAAGAAAATGTGTGAATGAAAACATTCAAATTTTCAACATACACAAGATAAGTTGTATCATTGAAAGGTTGTTGTTTTCTCTATAGTTTTTCACTGCCGTAGGAACGTAATAATATATATATATATATATAACATACACACACACACAGTTGAAGTTGGAAGTTTACATATACCTTAGCCAAATACATTTAAACTCAGTTTCACAATTCCTGACATTTAATCCTAGTACAAATTCCCTGTCTGAGGGCAGTTAGGATCACCACTTTATATTTTAAGAATGTGAAATGTCAGAATAATAGCATAGAATGATTTATTTCAGCTTTTATTTATTTCATCACATTCCCAGAGGGTCAGAAGTTTACATACACTCAATTAGTATTTGGTAGCATTGCCTTTAAATTGTTTAACTTGGGAAGCTTGTGGAAAGCTACCCGAAATGTTTGACCCACAATCAGTTGGGTGAGTTTTGGCCCATTCCTCCTGACAGAGCTGGTGTAACTGAGTCAGGTTTGTAAGCCTCCTTGCTTGCACATTCTTTTTCAGTTCTGACCACAACATTTCTGTAGGATTGAGGTCAGGGCTTTCTGATGGCCACTCCAATACCTTAACTTTGTTGTCCTTAAGCCATTTTGCCACAACTTTGGAAGAATGCTTGGGATCATTGTCCATTTGGAAGACCCATTTGCGACCAAGCTTCAACTTTCTGACTGATGTCTTGAGATGTTGCTTCAATATATCCACATAATTTTCCTACCTCTGATGCCATCTATTTTGTAAAGTCCACCAGTCCCTCCTGCAGCAAAGCACCCCTACAACATGATGCTGTCACTCCCGTGCTTCACGGTTGGGATGGTGATCTTTGGCTTGCAAGCCTCCCCCTTTTTCCTCCAAACATAACGATGGTCACTATGGTCTAACAGTTCTATTTCTGTTTCATCAGACCAGAGGACACTTCTCCAAAAGGTACGATCTTTGTCCCCATGTGCAGTTGCAAAATGTAGTCTGGCTTTTTTTTTTGGCGGTTTTGGAGCAGTGGCTTCTTCCTTGCTGAGCGTCCTTTCAGGTTCTGTCGATATTGAACTAGTTTTACTGTGGATATAGATACTTTTGTACCGGTTTCCTCCAGCATCTTCACAAGGTCCTTTGCTGTTGTTCTGGGATTGATTTGCACTTTTCGCACCAAAGTACGTTCATCTCTAGAGACAGAACACGTCTCCTTCCTGAGCGGTATGACGGATGCGTGGTCCCATGGTGTTTATACTTGCATGCTACTGTTTGTACAGGTGAACATGGTACCTTCATGCATTTGGAAATTGCTCCCAAGGATGAATCAGACTTGTGGAGGTCTACAATTATTTTTCTGAGGTCTTGGCTGATTTCTTTTGATTTTCCCATGATGTCAAGCAAAGAGGCACTGAGTTTGAAGGTAGGCCTTGAAATACATCCACAGGTACACCTCCAAGTTGACTCAAATGATGTCAATTAGCCAATCAGAAGCTTCTAAAACCATGACATCATTTTCTGGAATTTTCCAAGCTGTTTAAAGGTAGTCAACTTGTGTATGTAGACTTCTGACCCACTGGAATTACGATACAGTGAGTTATAAGTGAAATCTGTCCGTAAACAATTGTTGGAAAAACCACTTGTGTCATGCACAATGTCCTAACCAACTTGCCAAAACTCTAGTTAACAAGAAATGTGTGGAAGGGTTGGAAAAACTAGTTTTAATGACTCCAACCTAAGTGTATGTAAACTTCTGACTTCAACTTTATATATTAGTACCAATCAAAAGTTTGGACACACCTACTCATGCTCTTCCTTGACTCTGCGGTCCAACTATGTCAATTGGGTTGGGGTCAGGTGATTGTGGAGGCCAGGTCATATGATGCAGCACTCCATCACTCTCCTTGATCAAATAGCCCTACACAGCATGGAGGTGTGTTGAGTCATTGTGCTGTTGAAAAACAAATAAGCGCAAACCAGATGGGGTGGCGTATCGCTGCAGAATGCTATGGTAGCCATGCTGGTTAAATGTGCCTTGAATTCAAAATAAATCAGTGTCAACAGCAAAGCACCTCCATGCTTCACGGTGGGAACCACACATGTGGAGTTCATCCGTTCACCTACTCTGCGTCTCACAAAGACACGGCGGTTGGAACCAGAAATCTAAAATTTGGACTCATCAGACCAAAGGACTGATTGCCACTGGTCTAATGTCCATTGTTCGTGTTTCTTGGCCCAAACAAGTCTCTTCTTATTGGTGTCCTTTAGTAGTGGTTTCTTTGCAGCAATTTAACCACAAAGGCCTGATTCACACAGTCTCCTCTGAACAGTTGATGTTGAGATGTGTCTGTTACTTGAACCCTGGAGCATTTATTTGGGCTGCAATTTCTGAGACTAGTAACTGTAATGAACTTATCCTCTGCAGCAGAGATAACTCTGGGTCTTCCATTCCCGTGGCAGTCCTCATGAGAGCCAGTTTCATCATAGAGCTTGATGGTTATTGTGACTGTGCAAAGTTCTTGACATTTTCCAGATTGACTGACTTTCATGTCAAAGTAATGATGGACTGTCGTTTCTCTTTGCTTATTTGAGCTGTGCTTGACATAATATGGACTTGGTCTTTTACCAAATAGGGCTATCTTCAGTATACCACCCCTACCTTGTCACTACACAACTGATTGGCTCAAAGCATTAAGAAGGAAAGAAATTCCACAAATTAACTTAACAAGGCACACATTAATTTAAACTAATTCCAAGTGACTACTTCATGAAGCTGGTTGAGAGAATGCCAAGAGTGTGCAAAGCTGTCAAGGCAAGGGGTGGCTACTTTGAATAATCTCAAATATAAAATATATTTAGATTTGATTAACACTTTTTTGGTTATTACACGATTACATGTTTTATTTCATAGTGTTGATGTCTTCACTAGTATTCTACAATGTAGAAAATAGTAAAAAATAAATTAAAACCCTGGAATGAGTAGGTGTGTCCAAACTTTTGACTCGTACTGTGTACGTATATATGTATATACACACACACACACACACACACACACACACACATACATAAAAAAAATGTATTTTGTTGTGGGCTGGGCATCCTGAAGATGCGCAACACTATAATAATCAATTAAATACAAGGTTTTTTCCACCACTTGGTTTTGCAAAGTATGACAACTCGTCACCCAAAATGAGTTACCTTCTCTGTGAGTTGATCTTCAAAAGATCTTGAGAGAGCATCTATAGCCTGCAATACTGAATTAGATTCCACTGCATCCCTGAATAAAAACAGGGAGAACATTTTTTACTTGAGATAATGATTACTTTAAAGATGTCTATCTATGCTAAACTGATGGGAACTCACATATACTCTGACACGAATTCCAAAAATGAGTCCAACACCACATCAAGATCAGTGGGATTTTTTACATTCCTTCGTTTCTGCTGGTCTCTTTTGGAAGGACCAGCACTTCCTAAAAAAAATACATGGATTAATTTCTGTGGTGTATATTTTAAACAAATTAATTAAGTCATGCAGTGTGGTTATTTCACTCAGGTGGTTTTGAGAGAGACTCATATGTCTGTCTGGGAGGATGTGGTGCTGAATAGATATCTAGCTGTTACCTGAGGAGGACTTCCCCCTCGTACCCAGCGAACTCCCCCTCGGACCCCTCTCAACTGAGGACTTCCTGTGCTTTCGCACATCGTCTGGTTTGGCCTTGTTCTGAATTGGATTCTGTGGGTGAGAGAACTGGTTGAGTTTCCCCTTTTCCTTTGTAATCTGAAGGGTTGATGTGGTCAGGAAAAAGGCAACATATCCAAACAAAAAGTTGCAAATGTATCACAGATGACAAGGAAGGAGTACATGTTAGTTTTTTAAAGGAAAAGGTGACAAACATCTCACATTTAGTCACTCACTGGGAAGAGCAGTAGCTGTTCTTACCCAACTAATGTCCTCATCCGTAAGATTCTCTGAAGACAGGGATGTTCTACGTTTCTTATGAATAGGTTGAGGACTGGAGCCCGGAGCAGACTCCTCAATTTCCTCCTCCTCGCCCGATGACCTCTGTTAGTAAGCAGTGATTAGAGGACATTAAGCTCATCACAGGCAACATAACGTAACACTGCTCTTAGCAACAGTGTCTTATGTTACTGCGATAGGGGGTAATGTCATACTGAGTCATCCACTTCTGTGTCCTGTTTCTTTCTGACTGCGTTTTTCTGTGGTGCAGCAGGCCCGCTCTGAGCTTCTGTTAAATCCTCTTCACCTGCCCCTTCTGCAATCTCTTTTTGGGGCCTGACCATTATAAATGGAGGAAAAGGAACAGAATAAGTTTACAATTAGAACTTGTGCTCCATCGTTAGTAGATATTTTCTTATTTCCCCTCTCCATTTCATAAAGAAATGAGAGCAAAGGGGCTTTGTAACACATTGTGACAAGCAGGTTTTACCTGGCTTTTGGTTTGACATTTTTCTGTTGAGATGCCTTTGGCTGGACCACTTTGCTAGCTCTCCGTTTGGTCTGACCTCTCCCAGACAGTGTGGGTTTTTTTGGGGTCGCACTATTAACCTTTTTGGATGGGCCCCATCTTCTCTTAGCTGCCCCCTCCTTCACCACTTCCTCTTTGTTTTGAGCAAAGTTTGGGCTGAAATCTTCCTCAAGGGCAGTGCTGTGCAGTGGGTTACCTGGGTGGTCAAATGTAGTCATTTGTTGTATTACATCTTGGCATTAATGATTTTTCGTACCCCCCAAAAACTATTTAGGTTTGTTTTCAACTCACCATAAGTATCGCACTCATCAAGGAAACTGGCTTTCTCAATGGTAGAAACATTTGGGGAAATATGACTGTCCGTTGCTTTAGATTTCTGTGTATCTTTTGATGGACCCTTCTAAGGTGAAAACAGAAGACAGCTAGCTAACGTTACAGTACCCAATGTTGCCCTTTTCACGTTAGTTACCTAGGTATGTCTATGACATTTAACATACAATTAGTGAGACATTTGCAAATGGGTACTGTAACAAACCTCAACAAGCTCGTATTGCACAAGTTTGAGCATCTTCGCCATTTGGCTCTTCTTACTGTGTGGAGGAGAGCAGACCTGTGAAACATGTGAACTTGATATCGTTAACGTTATTGCTTTTTCTTGTAGCTTGATTACTATTTGTTACCTCATGATGATTGATCGTTCAAAGATGAAAATGTAAGCTATTAACTAGTTGTATACATACAATTTGCAAAAGAACACTCAAAGCATAGTAAATGGCTATGCAAAAGTAGCAAACGACGAGTTTGCACGCCAGCTGCTTGTGATGTTTTTTTTTGCGGATCAGCTGAATTTCTTTCCCGCAAAAAAAAAAGATTCGAAAATTCTCGCGAGACTAGTCAGACAATTACACTCATATGACCTTGACGAGATGGTGCCCTCTACTGGATCGGATGACTGGATCCATCAGACAAAACACTCATGTACAGATGGCTAGAACTACTCTCTGCCATTTTAAATAAATACACAAATCTATTGATTGGGAAAAGTTTTCCCCCTGAAAATCTATATTTATTTTTTACAAAACAAACAAATCCAAGACAACATAGTAGTCGAAATAATACATCAACACCAAGTTTAAACTATGCAATATTTCATATTAGCTACACTGTTTTTGTATCACTCAATTTTCACAAGTATGTGGTACATTTTGAAAACTCTAAGAACACTTTCAACTGACTGAGTAGAATAAACATAACCAAAATCACAAGTTCACTGCACCAAATCACTCAATTCAGATACATATTCAATCTATCCATCTGCTTTCAAAATGCAATATTCACTTTACTTTTGATATGACTTTTTTGTCAAACAATCACAAACTACTGAACCAAAAATGTGTAGTTAACATATATAGTTTGATAACTGGTTAAAACTAGAAATGTGTATCTTGTATTTTTTGCCATTTGATTAAATGGTAGATAAAATGATTAAATTGTGAGTATAACATTATCTGACGTATTGGGGACTAAACTAAATGTGCTCATACTATTTAATGGAAAACTTTGATTTAGCACAAATGAGTCAGTGGTGAAAGATGTGTGAAACCCCAATGAATACAAAATCAATGGTTCTGAACATAAGATAGGTGGCATTACAAGTGTTATCAGTTTGAGTTTTGAAAATAGACCACTTACATCTAAGAAATGTGCCAAATTGATTGAAAACTGTAAATCACATACCATCTGATTACACACGTGAAACAGGTTGTGCACATGAATCAAATAACACCACAACCTAATAAAAACAGCTAACAATTCAATAAAATAATTAAGTTGAATGACTTTTTCCCCACACAAATAATTTACACATATTGTATACCTTACAAAGATTGTCTGTAGAAAGTCTAAATTCAAATGCATCTAAAGTAATGGTGTTGAATGAAATGAATAAGTCCTTCCCAAGATTACATTGAACATTTTTACAATCATGGTTCTCGATCTCAAGCTTTCACATCATTGAACCACTGAAGAACTATGCAAACAAAAACACATCCCCTATATAGATAAATATCTATCTATATATCTAAGAAAGAAAAAAATCACATTTAGGCTTTAGTGTTTAGGTGTTTGTGTTGGAGGGTGTTCTGGAAAGTGAGAACATGTAGCCCTGAGAGTTGCAGTACAAAAGGAGGAGATGCCTGAGAACTCAGCACAAACCACTACTTCATTTGATGCTGATGCTTCATTCTGCAATAGTTGCAGGAGTCCATAAAAAAAACACTCCTTAGGATTACACACATTCATGTATTGATACATCTTAAGCTGAAAAAAACATTCCTGAAATGATTTATTATGCAATACAAATCATTACCCTATAGCAGGGGTCTCTAATTACATTCATCCACATGCCAATTTGTTTCTTGAGCGGATGGTTGGGTTGCCAGAACATAATTACAAATCATTTGTAAAATGCAAATTGACTGGAAGAATCCGAAACAGACAAAAACAATCATTTCAACCCTTGATTACATTGGAATATGATCACATATTTATTCATGGTAATACTTTGAAACAGCTTTTCTAAATTAAAATCACTTTGGAGATGATTCTGCCCCCCACCCCACTCCCAAAAATAAAATTGTGGAAATGTGTATTTGTTTGCTCAGAAAACTTGTCGGGACACCTATTGGGGTTACCCAGCCATATAGAGTGGTAGATTTTCTACAGTTAGGCATGTATCCTAAGATATATTTCCCCTTTACACGGTTTCACCATCCCTTAAAGCCTATGATAACATCCAAAAGTCTTCATTGGAATACATTGTATGTTTGCAGAATATATATATATATATATATATATATATCTAAGGTATATATATCTAAGGCCCTAAAAATTGCCAAAGACTCCAGCCACCCAAGTCATAGACCTATCTCTGCTACCGCACGGCAAGCGGTACTGGAGCGCCAAGTCTGGGACCTAAAGACTCCTTAACAGCTCCTACCCCCAAGCCATAAGACTGCTAAACAGTTAAATCAAATGACTACCCGGACGATATGCATTGACTCCCTTATTTATTACAATTTTTTGCACTGACTCTCTTGCACAGGCTCCATGTACACTCACTAGACTCTAACCACACACACACACACACACACACACACACACACACACACACAGAGACGCCACATGCACACAAGCGCTGCTGCTATTCTGTTTATTATCTATGCATAGGCACTTTACCCCTACCTAAACGTACCGATTACCTAAATTACCTCGACTAACCCTGTACCCATGCACATTGACTCTTGACCTTGTATATAGCCTTGTTATTGTTATTTTTATTGTGTTACTATTTTTCCTTTAGTTTATTTAGCAAAGTTTTCATACTTAAAAAAAAACTTGGCATCATTGGTTAAGGGCTCTTAAGTAAGCATTTCACAGTAAGATCTACCTACACCTGTTGTATTTGACGCATGTAAAATGTGATTTGATTAGTAATATACATGATGGCACTGGACGGTGGTGGTTACTGGTACCTCATTCACTTGACCTATTGAACATCACCAATTGACAACTAAGATGACTGACGTGCTCACAATACTCAACTAGTAGCAAGATAGATAGACAAGCTTTGGAAAAGGAAGCCCTGAAAAATGAGAGCCGGGTGTGTCATTTGTTCTGTACACGAGAAGACTAATGAGGTATGGTATCATTTACTGACAGTTGCTATATACCAGTATATGGTATTATTTACAGTACTGATGCTATATGAAATCATTCACTGACAGTTGAGAGTGACATCAAGAACAGTTTATTCTTCCCTAATGATCCTATTGTGTTTTGTTCCTATTCAGACAGAGAGCAACTGGTCATACAGGGTAAAGTGTATCCATAGACCAGGCCTCACTGACATGTCCTCAATCGGTTTCGTAGAAGACCTCTTCTACCAGCTCTGGTTACACCCTACCTTCCGTCCTCCCACTGTTTACATCTTGATCTTGGAGTACAGTTTGTCGATCTGCTCCCTGAAGTAGTTCCTGAGTTCTGCTCTCTTGGCTTTCAGGGTGGGAGTGAGAAGTCCATTTTGGATAGAGAACATCTCTGTGAACAGGGTGATGTCCTTCACCTGATCAAAACAAGAGACATGAAAAAGATAACAGTTATGTTCTCTAGTTAAGACCTGATATGTAATCAAACAGGCTGTTAATATTCTCTCATATTTTGTCTAAGATGAACCCTTTACCTGCTCAAAAGATTTCAGACCACTGTCTTTTCCTAGTTTCAAGATGTCTTCCAAGATGGCCTTCTTTACATCCTACAGAGACAAAAACACTTAATTTCAATGGTGTGAATTCTCCAACATATTCAAGTCAATGTTCTATATCAGGGAGGGGCAACTAGTGGCCTGCAACCCTCCCTTTTGTAGGTCCGCAGCTCAATCCCCCCCCCCCGAATTAAAAATAAATACATCTGCAGTTTCTCTTATGTCAGTCACTCAATTAACCCATGTCAGTTAACATTTTTTGATTATTAAGTTAGCCTAGCCAGCTATCATGGTCCAACTACAGACCAGGGGATCCACATTGACATCCCTCTTCTATATGGAACGAGACTGTTGAAAATATATCAAGTCTAAATTGTGAATCGGTGCAGATGGTCAGTGGTCCTACCATGTTGTTGCATAGGTCTCCGTAGGATCCCTCCAGTCCTCTCTTCTTGGCCCAGCCAGGAAGGAAGTCAGGATCTGGCACAATGATGGCTACTAGGCATGCCTGGAGGAGAAAAACAACATTATAGCTGAGGGCTATGCATTCTCACTCTGTCCACCTCATTTCCCAATGTTGCCATTAGCACAGCCAAACACGGAAGTGAAGGATTCGACTCCCACTTTACTTCCCTACTGCAGTGTGCCAGTGGCAAACTTGTCAGAGTAAATTATTTGAGTCAATTTATAGAGTATAAAAGTAAACAAGTGTATAAGTGTAATTTAATATATATTTTTTTAAAGTTCAAGTTCGCTAACGTTAGCTAGCCCTACTAGTAGGCTAGGTCTGTTGTGATAAAGTAAGTTGTGTCAGAGTTAAGGCCCGGGCCATCCACCAAGCCAATAACGATAACTAACAATAAATTACAGGCTTCACAACTATAAAACATTGGTGAGCATCCCCACTAGAGGAATGTTTATCCTTTACATTGCTACACCTGTCAATCAACTGATCAACGCATCCTACTGCACACTTCCTATTAATAAGGTGGTAACACAGATACTGGTTCAGACCATTCAGTGCTTTCATGGTGTGTTCATCCTCAGTGACAACGGCAAATAATACTTCAATGTACAGTGCATTCGGAAAGAATTCAGACATGGACTTTTACCAGATTTTGTTACATTACAACCTTATTCTAAAATGTATTAACTAATTGTTTCCCTCTTCAATCTATACACAATACCCTGTAATGACAAATAAAAAACGTGGTTTAGACATTTTTAATTTACACAAGTATTCATACCCTTTGCTATGAGACTCAAAATTGAGCTCAGGTGGATCCTGTTTCCATTGATCATCCTTGAGATGTTTCTACAACTTGGGAGTCCACCAGTGGTAAATTCAATTGATTGGACATGATTTAGAAAGGCACACACCTGTCTATATAAGGTCCCACTGTTGACAGTGCAGGTCAGAGCAAAAACCAAGCCATGAGGTCGAAGGAATTGTCTGCAGAGCTCCGAGGCAGGATTTTGTTGAAGCACAGATCTGGGAAAGGGTATAAAAAAAATGTCTGCAGCATTGAAGGTCCCCAAGAACACAGTGGCCTCCCTCATTCTTAAATGGAAGACTTTTGGAACCACCAAGACTCTTCCTAGAGCTGGCCACCCGGCCAAACAGGTGACCAAGAACCCGATGGTCACTCTGACAGAGCTCCAGAGTTCCTCTGTGGAGATGGGAGAACCTTCCAGAAGGACAACTGTCTCTGCAGAACTCAACCAATCAGGCGTTTATGGTAGAGCGGCATGACGGAAGCGACTCCTCAGTAAAAGGCACATGACAGCCCGCTTGGAATCTACCAAAAGTTACCTAAAGGACTCAGATCATGAGAAACAAGATTCTCTGGTCTCATGAAACCAAGATTGAACTCTTTGGCCTGAATGCCAAGTGTCACGTCTGGAGGCAACCTGGCACCATTCCTACGGTGAAGCATGGTGGTGGCAGCATCATACAGTGGGGATGAAAATAGCTGTGCAGTGACGCTCTCTGCCCAACCAGACAGAGCTTGAGAGGATCTGCAGAGAAGAATGGGAGAAACTCCTCAAATACATGAGTGCCAAGCTTGTAGCATCATACCCAAAAAGACTTGAGGCTGTAATCACGACCAAAGTTGCTTCAACAAAGACCTAAGTAAATGGTCTGAATACTTAGGAAAATGTGATATTTCCGTGAGGGGTTTAAATACATGTGCAAACAATTCTAAAACCTGTTTTCGCGTTGTCATTATGTATTGTCCATAGCCGACATCACTGCTGTTTACAGCCTAACTTGAATAACCGCTCACACCTCCTGTTGTTTCATGTCAAAATAACGGCAGAGGCAAACAGCTTAGACCTGGTCATGTAACCATTTGGATCAGTTTTGGTCTGTTCTGGACAGTTTAGGTCAGAAAGTTACATTAGGACACTCAAGGTGTTGTCAGGATGCAGCCCAGTGTTAAGACAGACCTACTATAGGATAATATGGCCTACTACAGGATAACCTGCATCTCTCTTCCAACAGGCTGAAGAAAATAAGTCGAAATAAGTGTCCAACAAGCTTTTGTAGTGTGGGTTTTCCTGGGACCCACAAGATGTAAGAGGATTTGCCGTGGCAGCGGAGAAGCCAGGTGCGTAAATGCTCTACAGAACAATGAAGACAGACAGGCTAGAGATGTAGCCTCTCACCTAAATTAGAAGCATATGCATATTAGCCCATAATTCATAAGCTCAATGTTAAGCTTAATACTGCAGTGAATAGCCAGTCGATTTACACAGCAAAATAAAGAAATACTTCATCGGATAAGGAAATCATAGGTTAGGTAGCCTACACTATGTCCGGCGCCGAGGCGTGCCGGGTCATCAGCTTGAAAAGCTACCTTATTGCTTCAGCTTTTTAGGGACAAGAAATGTATCCTAACCTAGACTACAACACAATATAATGAAGAACGTTATTGTTTTCAAGTGAGTGCAAAACTGTAGTCTAGGCTGTAAACTGCAGTGAATAACCATTACAAAATAACCACTTATTTGAATAACCACTACAAAAGCCTGGCGTTTTAAATGCATATTCATTTAGAAATAACTGCATCTAGCCTGCCTGATTGGGCAAGTATTTTTTTCTCATCAATTAGCCTACAAGGTCCAGGCACATTAGCAGGACAGTAATATGGCGTATTTTGTCATGATGTATCAACTAACAGAAACATGCTAATGCAGGGATTTCTAGCGGGGTGCATACTAATTATGATAATTCTCAAGCGCGGAGAAAGTTGTATCCATAGGTTCTGCGTTTGGCTTCAGTGCTTTAAAAGCGTTAAAAAATGAGGTGGATACCAAGGTCGTATTCATTAGGACTAAACGTAGCAAAACGTTTAGCATCTAAAAAAAAAAAGGTTAAAAAAAGGGTGTTTCTTATTGGACAGTGCAGGTAGTACCTCCCAGTTTCAGTCCATTAACTTTCTAATGAATATGACCAAGTAGTATATCCATTTTCCTTATGGACACAGTATCAATCCCTCCTTACCTGTAGGCTGTCCCCATGCACAAAGACCTGGGCCACTGCGTCACTCCTGGTGTAGATATTCTCTATCTTCTCTGGTGCAATGTACTCTCCCTGGGCCAGCTTGAAGATGTGCTTCTTCCTGTCCACAATTCTCAAAGTGCCGTTCTGTACACAAAGATGAGAGATCGTAATAAGAGTGTTATGAAACACTAGGAGGATATAGAGGCTGTATACACACTCGGTGGCAAGTTTATTAGGTACACAAAAATGGATCGCTCCTACAGTGAGTCATGTTGTCGTGGCTTGGTATATATAAAAGCAGGCATACCGGCATCCAATTAATGTTTGATTGAATGTTAGCATGGGAAAAACAGAAACCCAAGCGGCTTTGAGTGTGGTATGATAGTCGGTGCCAGGCGTGCCGGATCCAGTATCTCAGAAACGGCCGCCTTCATGGGCTGTTCACCCAGGACAGTGTCTAGGGTTTACGGAGAATGGTAAGAACATCCATTCAGCGGCAGTCCGGTGGGCGAAAAAACAGCTTGTTGATGAGAGGTTGAAGGAGAATGGTAAGTATTGTGCAAGCTAACAGGCGGACAAATACCGGCGCATTGCAACAGTGGTGTGCAGAACGGCATCTCAGAACGCACAACTTGTCGGTCTTTGTCATAGATGGACTATTGAAGCAAACGACCACAGCAGGTTCCACTCCTATCAGCTAAAAACAAGAAGAAGCCCCTCCAGTGGGCACGCCCTCACCAACATTGGACAACTGAGGAGTGGAAGAACGTTGCCTGTTCCGATGAATCTTGGTTGCTGTTGAGTCATGCTGATGGCAGAGTCAGAATTTGGCGTAAGCAGCATGAGTCCATGGCCCATCCTGCCTGGTGTGAATGGTACAGGTTGGTGACGGGTGTACTGCTTTCCAATCTGCAGAAACTGTGTGATGCCACTGCGTCAGCATGGACCAACATCCCTGTGGAACATTTCCCGACTTGTAGAATCCAAGCCCTCCAAAGAATTCAGGCCGTTCTGGATGCACAGGGGGGTCCGACCGGTACTAGATAGGTACCTAATAAACTGGCCTGTGTGGGAGTGAGTTACATACTCACCGGTAACCACTTGCCAATGTCCCCTGTGTGGACCCAGCCGTTAGCATCAATGGTCTCCTCCGTCTTCTCTGGGTCCTTCAAGTAGCCCAGAAACACGTTAGCTCCTTTCACACACACCTGGAAAAACACACACACACACATCCTATAGACTTAGTGCATGGAGTGTAAAGGGGATATGACCCATTTCAATGTTGATGAGGTAAACACTGCAAATACACAATCTTTACATTCTGAATGCATCCTAAATGGCACTCTATTCCCTTTATAGTGCACTGCGTATGACCAGAGGCCCTTGTCAAAAGTAGATCACTATAAAGGGAGTAGGGTGCCATTTGTGACAGACTTCAGTAGAGTAACAGCTTCATGTTAAACAGCGCCACTCGGTACCAAGGGCAATGCCAGGCTCCCACCCACCTCTCCCTCTCCATTGGCAGCAAGGTAGTTCATCTCAGCCACATCCACCAGCTTCACCGAGTTACATGGCAGGGGCGCTCCAACATGACCTGGGGAGGGAAGCACAGAAACAGCCCAGACAGAGTTAGCCTCCATAACACAACTAGCCATGTCCCAAATGGCACCCTATATAGTGCACTACTTTTGACCAGAACCTTATGGAATAGGGTGCCATACCTCACAGGACCCCCAGGGGGAGTTGGTGACTGGCTATAGTATACAACCTCTCTCCATAAATGGGATGACTAATGTGTGTGACGGTTAATGTAACGGCGGGGAAGTGTGTTCGTTACCTGCTGTCCAATCCCCTGGTACTGTCATTGTGCAGCCCGCTGTGCATTCAGTCTGTCCATACCCCTCATACAACTGTTAAAGGAAAATATACTTTTTTGGTACCGTTTCCATTATTTTTATGTACGATGCAGGACTGGGTCTGTCCTAGACATTGCATGGGAGTCTTGTATTGATAACATACCGCTAGATTTCATTCATATCAACACCAAACTGACAGGCAAATTTCTACCTGAGAAACTTCAATTGTCTTGAATGGTATGTTAACCATTTACCCGTCATGTGACTTTCAGAGCCTGGACCTTGCACTAACTAGTCCGACACAAACGTATAGCCCCTACAATCCACTCTACTGGCCTGGAACACTCATGAGATCCTACAGCTGGGCATCAGTATACCACCACACTACAACCTCCGCTGGCGCTATCCAATCCCAGAATGCACCAGTGGAGACCCTAAGACAGACTCACTTGGCAGCCCAGCGCGGCTCGCAGGAACGTCAGCACCGTGGCAGACACGGGGGCAGCACCTGTTATCATCAGACGCACCCGTCCTCCCAGACTGGCCTACAGGGGGCACCAGCAAGAGACTAGAATCAGGAGGTCATTAAGATGGCTGGACAAGTTTTAGACATGTTTTACTATGTGCCATTCAGTGATCTGAGAAGCATAGCAGTTCTCTCAGTCAGGGAGGAGATACAGTACCTGCACTTTCCTAAAGATGAGTTTGTCCCAGATGCTGTCCCTCCTAATGATGCCACTCAGCAGCTCAGCCTCTTTCCTTTTAAAGGCAAAGTCCAGCACCCACCTCTTCAGAGAGGTGTTAGCCTGCCCATAGATCTGAAGACAGGGTATTATGAGGTCAAAATAAAGCAACAACTGTAGTCAACACGAGAGCTGTAGCAGGCAGCAGGGCATTATAGGAAACGTAGTTAGGAGAGTCAGTGTTTCTCACCTTGTCGAACATCCTGTTGAGGAGGCGTGGCACCACAGGAAACACCGTAGGCCTCAAGGTGGTGAGGTCATCCATCAGCAGGCGGATGTCTCCCTGGAAGAAACCAATCCTCCCCCCATGCACCAGAATGACTCCCTGGGGTGAGAGGTCAGAGGTTAGAATAGCACAGAGGTGGAAAGGACAAATGATGTGTAAAACTCAAAACAGGTCTGTAGATATGGGACCATATCTGGAAAAAAAGCATCACGCATTTACTTTGTAGTAGAAGAATTTAAAGGTCAGAGAACTTACAGTAGCACAAAGATAGAAAAGCATGGATACATACCTCTACAACTCTCTCGAACATATGAGCAAGGGGCAGGTAGGATATATGAACATCGTGGTGGTCTAATATGAGGTGATCCTAAAGGATACACACGCACAACAAAAACACATAGAACAAGGGGAGATAATGAGACCCCCTACAACCACCACCCGCTCAAAAATGTGTGCCAGAGGCAGGTATGACAGCAGTACATCCTCGTGGTTAGGCAGGCAACAGGCCTGGAGCCCACAGAACCAGAGGAGAGTAGATGAGAGGACAGAAGCAGGCGGGCCAGAGCAGCACAGAAAGACAGAGACACACCGGGTTAGCATGATAGCGCTGAAACAGATACACCGGGTTAGCATGTTAGCGCTGAAACAGATACACCGGGTTAGCATGTTAGCGCTGAAACAGATACACCGGGTTAGCATGTTAGCGCTGAAACAGATACACCGGGTTAGCATGTTAGCGCTGAAACAGATACACCGGGTTAGCATGTTAGCGCTGAAACAGATACACCGGGTTAGCATGTTAGCGCTAAAACAGATAGACAGGGTTAGCGCTGAAACAGATACACTGGCATTAGCAGAGAGGAAAGAAAGAGGTTCAGAAATAAGTTACAGCACAAATAGCTTAGCAGTAAATCTTGGCACTTGCAAAAAGGAGGTAGAGTAAGACAGACAAGCCAGACACAATAGAGACAAGGTTTCACAGCACAATTTGTCAGACAGCCCTCATGAGCATGTGGGTATCATATTAGATGGCAAGACAGTTTTTATACATGACTAGGTTGGGCGTAAACATGATATTTGACACCATCTTACCTCACAATCATTAGCTCGTATGGTTCACAATGACAGGAAACATTTGAATACCAAGGGGCTGAAGTGACTATATCCTGAACTATGGGAGTTAAACTGCGGAGAAGACGATGCACAAACCTATTTGCTCACATATGTGTTAGTCGTAAAAGAACACTGTTCTATTGTTTTACCTCAATGACTTTGATGAAGGCAGAGCAGTTGGAAGCAACATTCCCATGTGTCAGCATGGCTCCCTTTGGGTTCCCTGAGGAAGACAACACAAAAATGAGAGACTAGCCTCATACATGTGGACACATTAAACAGCACTCTTCAGATAGAGCCACACAAGAGGGCCATAGAGGCCATCTTAGGACAGTGCTTCATTTGGCATTGGATCATACATTGGCGTACCTGTGGTTCCACTGGTGAAGCAGACAACAGCCATGTCTTCAGGACTGGGAGGCTGCAGAGGGCAAAGGGTCAGAGGTCAAAGAACTGAATGAATGAAGGTGAAATCAACTTCAATCAATATGGGGCAGGAGGGAGGGACAGATAGGTATCTTTACTCACAACTGGTTGGTGGTGGTGGGCCTTGCCAATAGCCTAGAAGAAGACAACATGAATGAACGTAGCTTGAATATGTAGTAGCACAAGCTAGTCTCATGGGACAACACCAGATTGTAGGACTTCACTTGTGGTAAAGACAGACGCAAAACAACGCAATTCTAGACTGCGCCTACCTAAAGTCTGTGGTTTAGCACACAAAAGCAAAAGCTCCAAGAATTTGAAGCAAATTTAGTTCCGAAAGTGGTAAAACAGACAGCCAAGTTATAAGTCAGAGTTTCTCCCCTCACCTCCACTTGGCTCAGGCTGAGAATGTCGATGCCACAGTCCTTCCCCTTGGCCACCAGCTCATCATCAAAGGGCTCCATGAGGATGATGGTTCTGACACGGTGCTCCCTGCCAGAGACGCACTCCAGGACTAGCCTGGCCTTCTCAGGAACGTCACACAGTATGCTGGAAATGTTGGCTGTGTGCACGTGTACACACACAGAGAGGAAAGAGAGAGAGACAGAGAGGAGAGAGAGAGAGAGAGACAAAGAGAGAGAGAGACAGAGAGGAGAGAGAGAGGTCAACCACCAAACCCACAAGAAATGATCTCTCAACGAGATAAGATGGGCATACAAAAGCTGATGGAAATATTACAAATGAAATGTATTCTTATTTGAGAGCTTCTCTTGGTTGTTGCTCACCCTTGTCGATGACATAGGCGATGGCCTCAGTGCCCAGAGTGTCATACAGGGGCACAGCCACCAGGGAGAAGGTATAGCAGGCCAGCTCAGCGATGGTCCACTGCAGACACGAAGGCATATGACTCAAACCAGTCTTATATTGCTTCTATAGAGTAATGCCTGTGTAGTATTTACCCCACATGTAGCAGATTCAGAATGAACCAGTTGAACGTGGTTAACATTGTATGTGACTGTCCTATTTCATGACGTACTGCTCTTCAAGTGGTCTTGCTCACCTCTGGTCGGTTCTGAGCGAAGATGCCAATGAACTGGTCTTTGGTTTTAGTGTGTCCCCTGTGGAGCAGCGCTGAGCCCAGGTTCTCTGCCTTCTCTGCTACCTGGGGGTGGAGGGGACACAGCTCGTTATTTAACTCGGCAAGTCAGTTTAGAACAAATTCTTATTTACAATGACGGCCTACCACAGCTAAACCCTAACCCGTAAGACACTGGGCCAATTGTGCACCATTTTATGGAGGGCACACAGCTCTTTAGGGAAGGGGTGGAGGGCACATAGTTCATTAGGGGAGGGGTGGAGAGAGAGACAGACAGACAGAGAGAGGCCCAGTGTCGTTTTCTTTAGGGAAGGGGTGGAGGGCACACAGCTCTTTAGGGATGGGGTGGAGGGCACACAGCTCTTTAGGGATGGGGTGGAGGGCACACAGCTCTTTAGGGAAGGGGTGGAGGGCACACAGCTCTATTTATTTAAACTTTATTTAACTAGGCAAGTCAGTTAAGAACAAATTCTTATTTTCAATGACAGCCTGAGAACAGTGGGTTAACTGCCTTGTTCAGGGGCAGAACAACATATTTTGTTTTATCTTGTCAGGTCGGGGATTCGATCTTGCAACCTTTCGGTTACTAGTTCAACGCTCTAACAACTAGGCTACCTGCCGCCCCAGGGGAGGGTGGGGTGGAGGGCAAACAGCTCTTTAGGGAAGGGGTGAAGGGCACACCGCTCGTTAGGTAGTTAATGATACACACTCCAGGATGGATGACTCAGCAAAACACCTGGGACATATTCATTAGTACACACTGTAGCAAAACATTTTGCGGTGGAAAATTATTTAGCAAGAACGGTTTCTTATTGGACAAGTTCAGGTAGTCCCTCTCTGTTTGGTGTCTAGTGAATATGACCCTGCGGTCTCAGAGGAGAGGGGGAACACTAGGAAGAGTGACAGAGGACTGTAAGTTCCTCACTGGGGGAGGGGAATCCCTTGTGGTTTGGATGGGAGTGGCTGGCTTTCTGTTTAAATAGAGCACTCAGACACACCACGGGGCCTTGTAGACTGTTTAATTATGATAGAATAGTGCACCAAACAATCTTTGACTGCCTAAAACTACATTTGGTATAAGATCTAACCAGAAATATATTAATCATACTATAAAAAGAGAAAGTGACAGATTAATGTTATTGTCCTACCTCGGAGTATGACAGCCACTCATAGGACTGGCTTGGTTGTCTTGCTCCAAGACAGGGACCATTGTCTAGTGGAAAACACACAATGAACATTTCAAATCACCTCAACGTCATAGTACGTCAAGTCTACATAAGGTGCTTAGCGAGACACTCACTGGAGACCCGTGCGCCCCTGAGGAAGAACTCATACATGGTCTTGGCGTCGTTGTACAGGTGGGTCATGTGTTTGTCGCTGTCCATCAGCGCTGACCGACGGGCATACTCTCCTCCCTGACAGGAAACACAATAAACAGCCATCATACAGGCGACTAGCTCACTGTCTGACTACAATCGGTATGCACCAAAGACGTCGGCACAAACACCAAGATTTAAAACTGAGGAACTCCTCTGTGTGCTAATAGTATAATGACTAGTGGTGGAGAAGGTTGTTCATTGTGCTCATCCATCCTGTTCTTTTCCGAGTCATTTCTGTTTGTGTGAAGCATTGTGTTTACTCACTCAAGTATAGCTACACACGCATCAAACTAAGCTGGCCAACGCCTTTTCTGGGCCAAGTGTGGTGGGTACGCTCCACCCATGACATAATGGCACTCTCAGGCTGGCATATTCAGCCCTTACTATGACTCATGAAGTGAGGTTTTACTTGAAGAGGCTAACTTGATGCAGGGCTGAAAGTAACGAGAAAAAACGCGTACCTCTTTACACATAACGATACTTTCAGGAATTGCCACGTCATACAGAAAGCACGCCATGTCCTTTACAATAGCAGGTCGGTGCCTACTCTCCTTACCGGGACCTCGACGGACTGCATTTTCAGGTCGCACGGTGGCTTCAGGGCCTTGGGCCGGGTGGTGTACCAGTAGGTTGTGAGAGCAGCAAATGCCCCCACACCCACCAACGTGTGTGTGGACAGACTGCGCAGGTACTGCCGCACCTCGTCCAGCTCGGGGAAGCGCAGCTGATTCAGGAGCTGCTGGGATTGCATGGTTGGGCCTTTGCTAGCGTCTGTCTGTCTGTCTGTCTGTCTGTCTGTCTGTTGGGAAGAAGAGGCATTGTTAAATTAACATAGTCACGTACTATGTCCTAAACCATCAAACAAATTTCCTCCTGGTGGGAAATCAAAATCATTAATAAATCGAATCATAATCCGTATCCTAAAAAGGTCCATTTCTATGTTAGTTAGCTACTAGCTTAACATGTACTAAGCAGGGAACACTGGTTGTGAAATCAAATCAATGTTTGTCACGTGCGCCAAATACAACAGGTGTAGACCTTACAGTGAAATGCTTACTTACAAGCTCTAACCAATAGTGCAAAAAAGGTATTAGGTGAACAATAGGTAAGTCAAAATGTTTTTTAAAAAACAGTAAAAAAGACCGTGACAAATAACAGTAGGGAGGCTAAATACAGACACCGGTTAGTCAGGCTGATTGCGGTAGTATGTACATGTAGATATCCATATGCTATTCTATATTTAAAAGATCATACTCTCGCTGTAAACATTCTCAGGTTTGAAATTCCCATGGCCTGATTTCCGCATTCATTCACTAATAGCTAGTCTTATCCTCTGTGTGATACTACTAGTCTGTAGAACAATGGGTTCACTATGCTCTCCAATAACCCGCTCTCTTTCTTTCTCTAGTAATAGGTAGGGACAGGAACATTTATCAGTGTTGTCATGAAAACACACAGAGCAGAGGGTCCTTTATAGTGAGTGTAGGGTTGTGGTTCTATTGAACTCTGGAGCAGATAGTGGCCTACATCCCAGCGTCTTGGTCATTGACCAAGGTAGATTAACCCACTAGAGTCTAAACCTGCCTAAACCTGGGGGGGGGGGGCTACTAAACCAACATATGGAATTGCTTTAAGACGCCATCAGGTATCAAAAATATTTGATGAAACATAACTTGAATTACGATCATGTCTCTTTGACCAGATTTCCTCAAATAAGTTCACTTTTAGCTGAATTCCCGATTATTATTTTTGTTGCCAAAAAACATAGTGCATTCGGAAAGTATTCAGACCCCTTTACTTTTTCCTCATTTTGTTACGTTCAAGCCTTATTCTAAAATCAATTAAATTATTTTTTCCCCTAATCAATCTACACACAATACCCCATGATGATAAAGCAAGAATGTATTACAAAAAAAATAAAAAATGTAAATAAAAGGTATTTCTAAGTATTCAGACCCTTTGCTATGAGACTCGAAATTGAGCTCAGGTGCATCCTGTTTCCATTGATCATCCTTAAGATGTTTCTACAACTTGGGAGTCCACCGGTGGTAAATTCAATTGATTGGACATGATTTGGAAAGGCACACACCTGTCTATATAAAGTTCCCACAGTTGACAGTGCATGTTCATAGCAAAAACCAAGCAATGAGGTCGAAGGAATCGTCCGTAGAGCTCCAAGACAAGATTGTGTCGAGGCAGAGATTTGGGGAAGGGTACAAAAATATTTCTGCAGCATTGAAGGTCCCCAAAAACACAGCGGCCTCCATCATTCTTAAATGGAAGAAGTTTGGAACCACCAAGACTCTTCTTAGAGCTGGCCACCTGGGCCAAACTGAGCAAACGGGGGAGAAGGGCCTTGGTCAGGGAGGTGACCAAGAACCCGATGGTCACTCTGACGGAGGGCCAGAGTTCCTCTGTGGAGATGGGAGAAGCTTCCATTAGGACAACCATCTCTGCAGAACTCCACCAATCAGGCATTAATGGTAGAGTGGCCAGACAGAAGCCACTCCTCAGGAATAGGCATGACAGCCTGCTTGGAGAAACAAGTTTCTCTGGTCTAATGGAACCAAGATTGAACTCTATGGCCTGAATGCCAAGTGTCACATCTGGAGGAAAACTATCACCATTCCTACGCTGAAGCATGGTGGTGGCAGCATCATGCTGTGGAGATGTTTTTCAGCTGCAGGTACTGGGAGACAAGTCAGGATCGAGGGAAAGATGAACGGAGCAAAGTACAGAGAGATCCTTGATGAAAACCTGCTCCATAGTGCTCAGAACTTCAAATGTTCACCTTCCAACAGGACAACGACCCTAAGCACACAGCCAAGACAATGTAGGAGTGGCTTCGGGACAAGTCTCTGAATGTCTTTGAGTGGCCCAGCCAGAGCCGGACTTGAACCTGATCGAACATCTGTTGAGGCCTGAAAATATCTGTGCAGCGATGCTCCCTATCCAACCTCACAGAGCTTGAGAGGATCCGCAAAGAAGAACTGGAGAAACTCCCCAAATACAGGTGTGCCAAGCTTGTAGCATTGTACCCATGAAGATGCGAGGCTGTAATCCCTGTCAAAGGTGCTTCAACAAAGTACTGAGTAAATGGTCTGAATATTTAGGAAAACACGTTTCCAGAGGGGGGCTAAAATACATTTGCAAACATTTCTAAAACCTGTTTTCGCTTTGTCATTATGGGGAAGTGTGTGTAGATTGATGAGGGGGGCTGTAACATAACAAAATGTGGAAAAAGTCAAGGGGTCTGAATACTTTACAAATGCACTGTACACACATTTAATAAACTTTGGGGGGCCCCAAAAAATTATAATAAATTGCGGGCGACCTCTTGCCAACACATCATATCCAGTCAAACAAGTGATTCAATCCACATCAGTTAGCTAGATAACTGCTTTATCTAGATAAAGTGTTTCATGCTAACGCCAACAGCCCTGGGTTCCGAATATGGAGGTGATGGCCCCCATGCAGTGCCAGCAGTGGATCATGCCTAGCAGGCAGGAGGAATGTGTGCCTTTGACGTAACCCTATAGGACCAACATGACTTCTCACCTACTTCTTCTGTCTATTATTGTCCCATGCATTTATTCTCAGACTGTTACACGCAGACACATCACCTGCTGCTAGAAAGATGCACAACACAAGGAGGACAAGTCTTGTCAGGCCCCACGCTTTCCTGTCAAGTAGGCTATTTGATAGAATTTGAAGACAGTGTGGTGGAAGTGGCATAATAACGGACTGACCAATTTATAACCAAGCCTTACTCTAGTACTTGAGTTTCAGTAAAAAGCCTAACAACCATAAACCTCCGCTCTGTCTACATGCTTCCCTTCCCCAGGTTTTACAAGCAGCGTGGAGAGGTTTAAAGAGAGCACCATAGTGTGATGTAAACGCTCAGACGTCCTTCAGATGTCTTTCTCCACAGCAGATATGCAACCAAGAGTGTCCTTCTGATCCACAACCCGCCACCAAACAAAACAGGTAGACAATACTGGGGTCTCAGAACTGGTCAAAACTACTGCACTTTCAGCAAATGCAAGTGTACTGTAGTGAGCTACAATACTAGTGCCTCCAAGAGTAGCTAGCTGATCCAAAGTGTCACTGATTCAGAGAAGCCACATGTTGCCTATAAATAGCAGAGATAACAGCAACATAGAGGTGGCTGGCCAGTGGCATACAGTGAGGGCCAAAAGTATTTGGACAGTGATCTTAACATAAAAATTTTAAAAATCTAACTCATCATTATTCATGATTATCCGTAATCATGGTAGCATCCACATAAATGTAGAAATCAACATATTATGTTCTTATTTACAATAAAAGTGACTCCAAAATGACACAATACATTATTTATCATTCATTTCTATTGGGCACAAAATTACCTGAAACAACCTAAAACTGCAAATACATCCAATAAGTTTGTAGAGTCACAAGCTTTGTAGCCATTGCATGCCAGGAATATGGGACAAAATACAAAACTTTTTACTACTTTAAATACACATAAGTGAACTTTTCCAAATACTTTTGTTCCCTAAAATGGAGGGGGGGATATGTACAAAAAGTGCTGTAATTTCTAAATGGTTCCCCCGATATGGATGAAAATACCCTCAAATTAAATCTGACAGCGAGTTTGCACTTTAACCTCATAGTCAATTGTATAATTTCAAAAGTGCTGGAGTACAGAGCCAAAACAACAACAAATGTGTCACTGAACATACAACACACACACACAGGTTAGAGCGTTGGGCCAGTAACCGAAACGTTTCTAGATGGAATCCCAGAGCTGACAAGGTAAAAATCTGTCGTTCTGCCCCTGAACAAGGTAGTTAACCCACTGTTCCTAGGCCGTCATTGTAAATAAGAATTTGTTCTTAACTGACTTGCCTAGTTAAATAAAAATAAATACACACACACACACACACACACACGTCTCTAGCTAATCAGAATGAGGGAAAGACATAGGTCTTCTTAGCAGGTCAATATGTCTGTCCTCACAGGTGGCTGGCCAGTGGACAATAGTGCAGGAGCCTATCTGGTCAGATGACAGTTCACAGTGACCAGAGGACAGGTAATATGTCATGTCTCAAAGGTCAGACTCGATGGTCCAACCCCATTGGCCAGAAGCCCCTCAGATATCCGCTGAATGATAACAGGAAGTGGTGATTGAGTGGGTGAAGATATGGTTAAAGGTTAAAGAAAAAAATATATTTTAACAGCAGATTTTACTGGGAAAATATTAGTGGAAAGGACAGAAGGATTGTGCTGCTGTTCAATGGATGGGGAGCTTAATTAGCTATGTACCACAATGTGTAGGCATATTATTGTGAGGTTACTCGAGGTAACAAGAACTTTGAATAATCTGTTACATCCTGATGGTGACAGACGACATAGATCAAGTAGTACCACTACCAGGCCAAGAACATCAGTCAAGGTCTGGCCAGGGAAGCCATGCATCCAGTCACATCATAGCCTTGTTTGCCCTCCCAGGTTTTTCTGCCTTCCAACCAAAAGGTAACCTGAAACCTACTACAGCAGCCCGCCCGACCTCTAAACTTGGCAAGACTGGGAAGTAAAGGATCACCCCATGCCCTATCAGCCAAGCAGACTGAGGGAAGGGAGGGAGGAGCGGGAGTGTAGCTATTTAAAACAACATGAAGGTTGAACGGAAAATACTGGACAGGGGGTATGTTGTGTGTTAGTGTGTGTTGGATAGGGGGAGCAACTCCCATTAACACGTAGAACAATTTATGGAGTGTGAGCCATCAGACATCAAGACAGAGACACTGAAGTTCAACTGGAGACTCATGTCAAAGCCTTTGCATTAACACATGGGTTAATCTACAACCCCACAGTTATGGAGTCCTGGTTAATCTCATCACTCATTTAAATCATCTTCTTTACTTATGGACATACATCCAGAGCAATGCTTGTTTCAGAGGCGTTGTGACTCATAAGTGACTGGTGGTGAGTGATGTGCGTGTCCTTCAAGCCAAATCTTTTCATTCACTGACTGGGCTTATTTACATGGTAAATTCTACACCTCAGGCTCAGATTATATCATAGTCACTCTCAAAGCACATACTCACTTCACTACTAGTGGCCAAGTCTAAGCAGTAGCAGTGTCTGGAGTTGACAGACCCCCCCATTAATTAGGGCCGATTTCAAGTTTTCATAACAATCTGAAAATTATTATTATGATTATAATTTTGTACACGTTTATTTAATCTTTATTTAACTAGGCAAGTCAGTTAAGAACACATTCTTATTTTCAATGACGGCCTAAGAACGAGGCAGAACAACATATTTTTACCTTGTCAGCTCAGGGATCCAATCTTGCAACCTTACAGTTAACTAGTCCAACGCTCTAACCACCTGCCTCACGAGGAGCCCACCTGTTACGCGAATGCAGTAAGCCAAGGTAAGTTGCTAGCTAGCATAAAATGTATCTTATAAAAAACAATCAATCAACGACTGTCGTTGCACCAATGTGTACTTAACCATAAACATCAATGCCGTTCTTAAAATCAATACACAAGTATATATTTTTAACCTGCATATTTAGCTAAAAGAAATCCATGTTAGCAGGCAATATTAACCAGGTGAAATTGTGTCACTTCTCTTGCGTTCATTGCACGCAGAGTCAGGTTATATGCAACAGTTTGGGCCGCCTGGCTCTTTGCGAACTAATTTGCCAGAATTTTACGTAATTATGACATAACATTGAAGGTTGTGCAATGTAACAGGAATATTTAGACTCATGGATGCCACCCGTTAGATAAAATACGGAACGGAATAAATGCTTTGTTTTTGAGGTGATAGTTTCCGGATTTGACCGAAGGCTCGTATTTCTGTGTGTTTATTATAGTTAAGTCTATGATTTGATATTTGATAGAGCAGTCTGTCTGAGGGGTGGTAGGAAGCAGCAGGCTCGTAATAGTCAAAGGTATATGGTTTGAGAGAAATAGTCGACGCTATAATTCCTGTGGCTAAATATAAGCGAAGATTATAATAATAACTTGCGGCTGAACTTGAAAGGGGTTCCTTCGTTATTTTACCGTTCATGTCTTCCATACAGAATGTTTTGATCTATTTCAAATAAGGTCTGTGATTCGTGCTTAAACCGCCTCGGTGTTTTGATACCCGTGTAAATCTCACTAGGATAAGGTAACGTTTGTCAAAATATTTTCATAAATCCACTCTACAAAAAAAATTATCTTCGCTTATATTTAGCCAATATGATCAGTTACCTTGTCCTATGGATATCTACACAGCTATAAAATTGGCAAGGTGGTGTAAGCCTACACGAAACACAGACCTTATTTTAAGTGAATCTAAAAACATCCTATGGAATAAATGAACGAAGGAACGGCTTTTCAGATTTTGCTAGAAGGTGTCATGGGAATTATGACTCGCACTTTGGTAGTCAATTCTTACCATGTCCATTATTAAAATAGGATTTCCTGCACATAGAAATTACAGTTTTTGTTTTCAACATTCATCACAGGTAACTTAAACTCTATTTTTATTCAAACAGTTGAGAGTATCTGTCTCCTAAGCAGACTCTTCAGTATCATTGTCACTTCAGAGCTGTGTGTGTGTTTTACAGATGGCAGAGAAAAGCAGAGCACCAGTGTAGGACTATTACATGGAATTGGCACCAGGGAAAGCAAGGTGTCTTATTTGTGATAAAGATGTATTATATGTATTATATTAAGTTAAAATAAAAGTGTTCATTGTTCATTCAGTATTGTTGCAATTGTTATTATTACAAAAAGGTGTGTATATACAGTGGGGCAAAAAGTATTTAGTCAGCCACCAATTGTGCAAGTTCTCCCACTTAAAAAGATGAGAGGCCTGTAATTTTCATCATAGGTACACTTCAACTATGACAAACAAAATTAGGAAAAAAAATCCAGAAAATCACATTGTAGGATTTTTAATGAATTTATTTGCAAATTATGGTGGAAAATAAGTATTTGGTCAATAACAAAAGTTTCTCAATACTGTTATATACCCTTTGTTGGCAATGACAGAGGTCAAACATTTTCTGTAAGTCTTCACAAGGTTTTCACACACTGTTGCTGGTATTTTGGCCCATTCCTCCATGTAGATCTCCTCTAGAGCAGTGATGTTTTGGGGCTGTTGCTGGGCAATGTACTGGCTTAAACAGTGGAACACGTCTGGCACTGCAGGATTTGAGTCCCTGGCGGCATAGTGTGTTACTGATGGTAGGCTTTGTTACTTTGGTCCCAGCTCTCTGCAGGTCATTCACTAGGTCCCCCCGTATGGTTCTGGGATTTTTGCTCACCGTTCTTGTGATCATTTTGACCCCACGGGGTGGAGCCCCAGATCGAGGGAGATCATCAGTGGTCTTGTATGTCTTCCATTTTCTGATAATTGCTCCCACAGTTGATTTCTTCAAACCAAGCTGCTTACCTATTGCAGATTCAGTCTTCCCAGCCTGGTGCAGGTCTACAATTTTGTTTCTGGTGTCCTTTGACAGCTCTTTGGTCTTGGCCATAGTAGAGTTTGGAGTGTGACTGTTTGAGGTTGTGGACAGGTGTCTTTTATACTGATAACAAGTTCAAACAGGTGCCATTAATACAGGTAACGAGTAGAAGACAGAGGAGCCTCTTAAAGAAGAAGTTACAGGTCTGTGAGAGCCAGAAATCTTGCTTGTTTGTAGGTGACCAAATACTTATTTTCCACCATAATTTGCAAATAAATTCATTAAAAATCCTAGAATGAGATTTTCTGGATTTTTTCTCTCTCATTTTGTCTGTCATAGTTGAAGTGTACCTATGATGAAAATTACAGGCCTCTCATCTTTTTAAGTGGGAGAACTTGCACAATTGGTGGCTGACTAAATACTTTTTTGCCCCACTGTATATACACATTTTTTGTAATAATAACGGCTTTTTTGTCCTCAAATAATACTGAAAAACAATGAACACTTTTATTTTAACTTTTAATATAATACATATAATACATCTTTATCACAAATAAGACACCTTGATCATTACTCTATTAGAGGCCAATTCCATACTATGATCATTCCTATTAACTGGTGCTACTGCTTTGATCTGCCATCTGTCAAAACTAAACACAGTTTCATAACATGAGGACCCTTTGATACTGCTAAATGGTCTGCTTAGTAACAACATGAATGAAAATGTTTGAATAAAAAGGCCTATGTTTCTGGACAGCTCTGTAAGTAGTAATTGGGGGGGGGGTATGTGATGAATGGTGCTAATATCATAAAGTCCCAAGCTCTATGCCCACAATCTGTCCTGTCTGGCCTCTCCCAAACATACAAGCAACACATTTTTCAAGACATCTTGGAGTGGGCCCCTATAGAGGGAAGATGAGTGGAAGAAGTGCCCTCTAAACTCAAGAGTCCTAGTTATGCTTCATCCTAGGAGGTTTAGGACACCTTCAGTGAGTCCAGGAGTGTATTCAGTATATCTTGCAACGGAAACCGTTTACTAAACAAACAGAACGAAAACGGGACCTACCTGAATTTGTCCAATAGAAACATTTTGGTTTCTGTTTGGAGTAAACCATTTCTGTTGCAAAACATTTAGCAACAGAAGAATCTACATTATAAATACAACCTAGGTTAATGGCTTTCAAATGACAGAATGAATGCATCTGTTCCTGTTCTACAAAGACAAAACAATGTCATTAACACCCAGAATGTCATCTCATCAGCTAGACCCCTTAATCATGAATGCCATAGATTGGACAGAGTGTAGAAACCACTCTAAAGCATCTTTATTTAACTAGTCAAGTCAGTTAAGAACAAATTCTCATTGACATTGACATTGATGGCCTAGGAACAGTGGGTTAACTGCCTTCTTCAGGGGAAGAACGACAAATTTACACCTTGTCAGCTCAGGGATTCGATCTAACAACCTTTTGGTTACTGGCCCAATGCCCTAACCACTAGGCTACCTGCCGCCTGTACTAGGCTACTTGCCGCACCTTTATTGGTTAGTGAAGCAACCCCATTGATCAGTCTAGGCTACTTGTGGTCACACTGGATAAACTTGGATTACCTTTGCCCACCCAGGTGAACTAGGTTCACTTGGCCAAAGGTTGCAGCAGAACAGACCTCTCTGAGACCATTCCCTTTACATCAGGGGTGTCAAACTCATTCCATGGAGGCCCTAATGTCTTAAGGTTTTTGCTTTTTCTTTTCAATTAAGACCTAGACAACCAGGTGTGGGGAGTTCCTAACTAAATAGTGACCTTAATTCATAAATCACGTACAAGTGAGGAGCGAAAACCCGCAGGCACTCGGCCCACCATGGAACGAGTTTGACATCTGTGCTTTACATTGTCTCAAGACAGGCAACCAGGCCAGAGCAACTTGTTATTGACCAATAATTTGTTAAAATGTGCAGGTTGTACAGATTTCAATATGCAAACATAGGCATATTGGAAACAATACACCCAGCAACTCGGCAAGTGCAATGGGGAAAACAATGTCCTGACAATAATAGGCTTCAGAGAGGTTTTTGTACCTGAGCACAATGAAAACAATCAACATGATGCTCCAATGACACCATAAAGGAGTTTAACTGGTCTCACTAAAACTTCTCCAAGAGCAGAGTGTGAAATTACAAGAAATTGCATGTGTGTGTGTGGAGACACACAGGGGAAAGGCAGGATTAATGGGCCGTGCAAAAACCAAAGTGACAGCTGAGCTGGGACCTGTTGAGCCATCCAATGAGGGAGTGTCACCTTTCACCTCAATACCTATGGTAGAGAGAGGAGAAAAGACCCGACTGCTTCCGATGCAGCCATGGGGTGAGCAGGCAAGGGCGTGCTGTCATTTTTAAAACTCACAGTAAGGAATGCACAACCGAAATACATTAGGAAATGCTAGCTACCAATTTGAACTACAATCAGGAAAAACTGCAATAACCGCTAAGGCACATACAGTTTAGCACATTGATTTGGTTTAATCTAGCGTGAGACACGTTTAATTGATCAATAGCTAAGTAAATTGTTTTTGCTACTCATTAATCTGGATAGGAGTAGCAAGCTTACTATTAACTAACAAATTGACATGGTATTATGAACAACTGTTACCAGACGTGGCTCTGTCGCTAGCGCGTGTAGCTCTATCTAGCTATTACATTACGTATGGATCCGATCCATTCAAGCCATAAATCAACAAACGCTTATAATGAGGCGATTAAAATCTGCCATCATTCCTCGCTACAATAATAAACAACGTTTATTTCATTGTATATTTTTGGCATTGTTAACATTTGGTGAACGTTTCCATTCATTCATTGAGACATACCGGTATTTCAAGTTAAAGGCGCTGAATAGTCTCATCTATGAAGCAAAAATAGCTTTCTAAAATAATCTATTGTAAAAACACGACATAGACAACAATGACAACCTACCTTTGCAGCGCGCCAGCGTTGTGATATTGACCATGCGTCTTGGAGGATGGCAAGTCCGCCGTACACCCGGCTCGTGAGGCGACGCTTAGCCAATCAGAGCCTATGTACGTTTTGTTTGACTTAAAATCGTTGTATGGGCACAACTCATTGGTGAATTTTGCCACTGTATCGTTTAACAGTTGTAAAATAATTGTTGTATGCTGTGTATTGTTTCTCAAATCCGAATTTTGACCCCATAGGTCTAAACCCCTTTATTTGTTCCAGTAGAATATCTGAAACGTTCAGCTCCACTTGCTATTTATAGACACATTAATAGCTTACTACACTCTTTAACAAAAACAGTTACAGGTCATATGAGGAAATCAGTCCATTGAAATAAATTCATTAGACCCTAATCTATAGATTTGAGATGAATGGTAATACAGATATGAATCTGTTGGTCACAGATACTTTAATAAAAATGGGTCTCACAAGGGCCTCAGCATCTCATGTCGTTTTTTTTTGTGCATTCAAATTGCTATGATAAAATGCAATTGTGTTCATTGTCTGTAGTTTATGCCTGCCCATACCATAACCCCACCGCCACCATGGGGCACTCTGTTCACAGCGTTGACATCAGCAAACCGCTCGCCCACACAACGCCATACACATGGTCTGCGATTGTAAGACTGGTTGGATGTACTGCCAAATTCTCTAAAGCGACATTGGAGGTGATTTATGGTAGAGAAATTAACATTAAATTATCTGGCAACAGCTCTGGTGAACATTCCTGCAGTCAGCATGCCAACTGCATGCTCCCTCAAAAGACATCTGTGGAATTGTGTTATGTGAAAAAAACGGCACATTTTAGAGTGGCCTTTTGTCTCCAGCACAAGGTTTCACCTGTGTAATGATTATGCTGTTTAATCAGCTTCTTGATATGCCACACCTGTCAGGTGGATGGATTATATTGGCAAAGAAGAAATGTGTGCACAACATTTGAGAGAAATAAGCTTTTTGTGCATATGGAACATTTCTGGGATCTTTTATTTCAGCTCATGAAACCAACACTTTACATTTTGCATTTATATTTTTGTTCAGTGTAGAACCTAAAAGGGTTCTTCAGCTATTCACATAAGAGACCCCTTTGTGGTTCCAGGTAGAAAGAACCCTTTTGTTTGCATCCAGGTAGAACACCTATGGGTTCCATGTGAAAGTAGATTTCATTTCTTACCGGTACAGGACAATTTTTTTTTTAATACTACAAAAATGACAGGGTGGCCTACTCTGCTGACACTGACAAACAGATCAATTAAAAAAGTTGTTGTCTGATCCATATAATCGGCCTACGAAAAGGGGTGACACAAATACAATATGACATCCATCTAAGGAGAAAGTTATTGTCCAAAAACAACTGAAAGTGGCACTGACCCAATGATAAAGACATATGCACAATCACCGGAAATATGGCTGATGTTCTCCACTGGTGCCAATAAGATAGGCTACTATTCGCTCAATTAAGTTAAGAATTTTGATCACTAAAAAGACAGATTGGAGTCTTTTCATTGTCATATCTTTACAGCAATGGCCATTTTCTTTCCAAACCCTGTTCCCACAATAGTGTTTTAAAATATTGTGATATGCCTGGCTGGCTCTCTCTGCTTTCAATGACAGTCGCAACTCAACAATAATCTATTTCAGTGGTCACCAACCTTTTGAGTCAAGATCACCTTCACAATCAAAAAGGAATCCGAGAACTACCCCTCAGATTTAAAAAAAAAAACATGATTTCATTTTTTAAAACATGAACCTAATAAAACCTGATCTGTAGGAATGAGGTTTGTGCAGTAGGCCTAATACACTATCATAGATTATTGGCTATATGCCAGCCTGCCAATATTGTCCTTCTCAGACCATATTTTATTTCAAAACTCAAGCTTTGATAACAAAATAGATCCGTTGTTCTTCACAATTTACATCAACAACATAGCTCAGGCAGTAGGAAGCTCTCTCATCCATTTATATGCAGATGATACAGTCTTATACTCAGCTGGCCTCCCCAAAAATGTAGTGTTAAATTCTCTACAACAAAGCTTTCTTAGTGTCCATCAAGCTTTCTCTGCTCTTAACCTTGTTCTGAACACCTCCAAAACAAAGGTCATGTGGTTTGGTAAGAAGAATGACCCTCTCCCCACAGGTGTGATTATTACCTCTGAGAGTTTAGAGATTGAGGTAGTCACCTCATACAAGTACTTGGGAGTATGGCTAGACGGTACACTGTCCTTCTCTCAGCACATATCAATGCTGCAGGCTAAAGTTAAATCGACACTTGGTTTCCTCTATCATAATCGGTCCTCTTTCCCCCCAGATGCCAAACTAACCCTGATTCAGATGACCATCCTACCCATGTTAGATTACGGAGACATCATTTATAGATCGGCAGGTAAGGGTGCTCACGGAGCGGCTAGATGTTCTTTACCATTCGGCCATTAGATTTGCCACCAATGCTCCTTACAGGACACTTAAGCTAGATGTTCTTTACCATTCGGCCATTAGATTTGCCACCAATGCTCCTTACAGGACACATAACTGCACTCAATACTACTCTGTGAACTGGTCATCTCTGTATACCCGTCGCAAGACCCACTTGTTGATGCTTATTTATAAACTCCTCTTAGGCCTCACTCCCCCCTATCTGAGATACATACAACACCCGTTCTGCCATTGACATTCTGTTAAAGGTCCCTAAAGCACACACGTCCCTGGGTCGCTCCTCTTTTCAGTTCGCCGCATCTAGCGACTGGAACAAGTTGCAAAAAACTCAAACTGGACCGTTTTATCGCCATCTCGATATTCATATACTCAATCATGGACACTTACTGACAGTGTTGGCTGCTTTGCGTGATGTATTTTTGTCTCTACCTTCTTGCCCTTTGTCTGTGCCAATAATGTGTGTACCATCTTGTGTTGCTGCCATGCTATGTTGTTGTTTTAGGGCTTGTTTTATTTTTTATTAATCCCAGCTCCCGTCCCCGCAGGCCTTTTGCCTTTTGGTAGGCCGTCATTGTAAATAAGAATATGTTCTTAACTGACTTGCCTAGTTAAAAAGGTTAAATAAAACATGTACAGGTTGGTGTATCACTTGCGAGGTACAGCTGAGCATAAATTGAAATAATTTGTTTTGCGAGACTGATGGTCCCTGCATCTGATGGACATGGTGCTTTCAAGTCAAATGGGAACTCGAAAAAACAAGGTCAAATAATGAAGTCAGTGAGTCAGGGAGTCGTAGCTCTAGAAAGATGCGCGAGTTCCTAGTTGGATGACCGTTCCAAACGATTACCGCACATCGGATCTCGCTTTTTTTCTTCCGAATTCACAGTTATATTGAACACTTTGTTAGTCGCAGCAGAGGTTCCGCCTCTTTCCTCCTGTGAGTCTGACCAGAGAGGGTATAGTCTTCCACCTGATGACGAAACTCGAGTCGCACTGCATCTGCCTCAGTGATAAATGAATGTTGTTCCTATGACCAGAGAAAGTGAAATACTCCTCGATATTAAAATAGACAAGACGAGCTGCTAATAATAATAAAAACAGGTCTATCGATACACTTGGCTACTCAATAATTGCAGTGAGAGTGGAAGTAGAGAGAAGCGCGTTTTACGTTTTATAATAGTGGTTAATAAAAACAGTGTTGACAGTACTGAATATAACTTAGGCATGAAATCGGTAATAGAAACAGCAGCTCTTTGCTGTATTCTTGGACAGTATCTCTCCCTGGTCATGGGTTTAAACTTTATGAAGTCTCACGTAGGCTAGTATCAAACTTTGCTACCGCCAGGCTAGTGGAAGATGGAGGCACGGTGATTTGAGCTATCTGATTGGCCAGCACAGTAGGCACACTCGATTTAGCAACAGATCTCCCGGTCTGGCAGGTAAACGGAGTTTGTCTGTTCAGACAAATTAAATGGTTAAAAATGGGAACATTTTGCCGACCCGGTGCGCGGGGCTTCTGAATCATGTGTAACACGAAAAAAAGGAGCACAAGCCGTTGTCTTTATCGTTGGCTTTTCTACAGAAATGTTTGGTCGATCGACTAGGAATTCCTTGAAGATCGACCAGTTGGCGACCACTAATCTATTTGTTATTTGCTGCGCGCGCTGCCCAAATTACGGTCCTTTCAGACTGACTGTAGGCTATGCAATTTAAAACAATCAACAACTTTTAAAAAATAAGCTAATGATATTCTGTAGCCAAATCATGCTTTCTGGTGTAGTGGCCTATTTTGAACGATTGTATTTATTCCTGTATAGATAGGAGCAAGCTAATTAGGCTATATAATTTTGGCAATTTAATTCAATTACTTTAGGGAAATGTAGCTTCCCCTATTGTCATGATGTTTTATGCACATTCTTTCACTCACAAAATCATTTCAGTATCCTAACCCAACAGTGCACAGTGCACCCGCAATTTGATGAATGGAATCACACTCTAACAAGTAGGGGTTCAACAAGGGTTCTTCTAAGATCCTCAAAGTCCTTTGAAGAACCTTAGGGTTTTTGGCAGTGAAAATTCCCTCCAAAAGGTTCTTCTAAGAGGTGGGGTTCATCGAGGAACCTCCTTTGTTGTGGGCTATACTCTGCCTTGTCTCAGGATGGTAAGTTGGTGGTTGATGATATCCCTCTAGTGGTGTGGGGGCTGTGCTTTGGCAAAGTGGGTGGGGTTATATCCTTCCTGTTTGGCCCTGTCCGGGGGTGTCCTCGGATGGGGCCACAGTGTCTCCTGACCCCTCCTGTCTCAGCCTCCAGTATTTATGCTGCAGTAGTTTATATGTCGGGGGGCTAGGGTCAGTTTGTTATATCTGGAGTACTTCTCCTGTCCTATTCGGTGTCCTGTGTGAATTTAAGTGTGCTCTCTCTAATTCTCTCTTTCTTTCTCTCTCTCGGAGGACCTGAGCCCTAGGACCATGCCTCAGGACTACCTGACATGATGACTCCTTGCTGTCCCCAGTCCACCTGGCCGTGCTGCTGCTCCAGTTTCAACTGTTCTGCCTTATTATTATTGGACCATGCTGGTCATTTATGAACATTTGAACATCTTGGCCATGTTCTGTTATAATCTCCACCCGGCACAGCCAGAAGAGGACTGGCCACCCCACATAGCCTGGTTCCTCTCTAGGTTTCTTCCTAGGTTTTGGCCCTTCTAGGGAGTTTTTCTAGCCACTGTGCTTCTACACCTACATTGCTTGCTGTTTGGGGTTTTAGGCTGGGTTTCTGTACAGCACCTTGATATATCAGCTGATGTATGAAGGGCTATATAAATAAATTTGATTTTGATTTGATTTGTTGGTGGGGCTTCTTGCAGGAACCGAACTGCCCAACTGAAACATTTGGAATTAAAAGGACAGCAGGTGCAGGTACTTAACAGAACAATGTAAAGATCTCCTCAATTTAAGGTAAGGTTTGTCCCTTATATGATCTAAATTGATATTGTTTTATGATGATACCATCTGTCTTTTCTTATTTGTGCAAACCTTTCTAAAACAGAAGAATATAAGAATATGCATGCCATAAGAATATGTTGAAGGCTAGCTGTATTGGGTGCAGATGACTGAACTGGTCACTTTTGTGTCTGTGTCTGCAGGTATACAGACGAGGAGGCATACACAGGTATGTCAATTGGTATGTTATGCAGATCACATGTACCACCCTCCCTTATCTCTTAAATGAAAATCCCATAGGCCTCTACATTATGGACAAGGTATGTGTATGAAACCATTATCAAAACAGTTTTTCATTCACATTTACAACAAAAACCAAGGTATGAATATTGTTGTGTGCATGTTTTGTTAAACATCTGTATAAATGGCCTCCCAAGTGGGGCAGCGGTATAAGGTGTCACTATAGCCCTGGGTTCAATCCCAGGCTGTCACAGCCAGCCGTGACCTGGAGACCTATGAGGCAGCGCATGTTTGGCCTAGCATCGTCCGGGTTGGTGTTTGGCTGGCCGCGATATCCATGTCCAATCTCTCTCTAGCGACTCCTTGTGGCAGGCCTGGCACCTGCAAGCTGACAGCGGTCACCAGTTGTACGGTCTTTCCTCCCACACATTGGTGCAGCTGGCTTCCGGGTTAAGCGAGCAGTGTGTCAAGAAGCATTGCGGCTTGGCAGGGTCGTGTTTCGGAGGATGCATGGCTCTCGACCTTCGCCTCTCCCGAGTCCCATCACTGCAACTCCTGTATGAACAAGACTAACTACGAATTGGAAACCACGAAATTAGGGGTAAAAGTACAAAAAAACAACATCTGAATAATTTATATTTTTGGGATTCACAGACTTCACCCTTCCTACACCTCTGAATATAACAGGAAACCTGTTCGATCACCATGCACTGCAAAATCATTCTGGTTATGGAGAACATCAACACATTAACATCACCACACCAGTGGATATACCCATTGGACTTGGGGATCTGCTGGGAGTTTACCTCATATTTTGAGTTTTTTATTCTGCTTTGCCATTAAAATCATAACTTAATTAATTTAACTAGGCAAGTCAGTTAAGAACAAATTCTTATTTACAATGACGGCCTACACCTGCCAAACCCGGAGATCGCCGTCCTATAGGACTCCCAATCACGGCCGGTTGTGATACAGCCTGGACTCGAACCAGGGTGTCTGTAGACCACTGCGCCACTTGGGAGCCCGAAGACTGACAACTCAAGTATTGTGTTATTGTTATGGGTTTTATTAAAAATAATAAGAGGGGAGGGGGGATAGTTCATAAACGAACCCCAGAAGGTTCTTCAAAAGATTCTTTGAGGATCCATTAAAAGGGTTTTTTTGAATAACTTATAGGGGTTCCCCCAGAGTTTCAATTTGAAGAACCCCTAAAGGATACTCCAGGAACCTTTTCTTTTTAGAGTGGAGTTACAAAACACCTACGTGTATTGTAATGACATTCTGCTATTGTCATTAGGCCTACACTTGTAGCCTGAATTGATTCATCCACTGTTGTCCAGGCACGTCTTGGTCTCGACCACTCATCTCCGCCTTGTCCACAAACTTCTCGGCTACTCATCTCCACCTTGACAAAATGTAGTGTTCTCCTCAAATCACAAGGCAATTTGGAGCGTATACCACCCGGTTTCCAGTCAATTCGCACATTTTTCACGCCATGCAGTAATGTTAATAATGGTATAATAGCCTATAGTTTTTTTGGGCATGTTGTATTAATTGTGATATGCTCACGTTTCAAACAGTACCGGACCTACAGTACCGCCTTACTTTCACCCATGTGTAAAACTATTTTCACAGAGGTTTCTACAACGGTTCTTTCTACCTCGAATCAAAAGGTGTTATCCTATGGGGACAGCCAAATAACATTTTTTTCTAAGAGTGTACTACTTAAGTGATAATCCCCGAGAAGCAGCACCTATATTTGTCTCGGGCTATATCCTCCACATTTTAAGAAAATAAAGAAATAAAAGTAAACCTTTTTTTGGGGGGATTGCCAGTTTGGCATGTTATTATTGTCACGTTCTGACCTTTATTTCCATTGTTTTGTCATTATTTAGTATGGTCAGGGCGTGAGTTGGGGTGGGCAGTCTATGTTTGTTTTTCTATGATTTGGGGATTTCTATGTTTCGGCCTAGTATGGTTCTCAATCAGAGGCAGGTGTCATTAGTTGTCTCTGATTGAGAATCATACTTAGGTAGCCTGGGTGTCACTGTTTGTGTCTGTGTTTTTCACCACACGGTACTGTTTTGGGTTTTGTTTGTAGCATGTTTATTGTCTTTGTATTCAGCAGTGTTCATGTTAAGTATTTCTTATTAAAAGAACCATGGACACTTACCACGCCGCATATTGGTCCTCCAATCCTTCTCGCCTCTCCTCTTCAGACGAAGGGGAGGAAATCCCTTACAATTATGGCATTAATATGTCACATATAAGTTTGCAAACAGTGTAAAAAATAATGTTATCTTGGTAATGTTCTCTAATTGCGCCGTGATTGTCCCCGTGTTCTGTCACTCATGGGGACACTACGTCACTGCCAAATCTACGGCCAGAGCTCGAAAATTCAAGCCACTTGGGTGCTGCCATAGAGTTACATTAGAAGTGCCCATCCAAGAAGGCTCAAGATCATTGGCCACAGATAAAATGACATCAAATCATGTTATATCTACAATAGCTTTGATTGGACTGATCATGTCAACGTCATACTTCCAAATCTTAGCAAGCAGTCATCATCATGAATCAAGTCGACAATCTCCTGGCAAATCCTTTTTAATCCTTGTCATATGAAGAGAAATTATACATAAAACGTGTCGGTGCTCATAGGCCATTGGACATAAACATTACACAGTAAGTTGTAAATTGCAAATTCAACAATGAGCGGTTTGGAAGGAATGAGTGGCTAACTGCAGGGATTGAAAAGCAACCACTAGCCTGCTATTCAGTGGAGTGGATGTGTGGTCTCAATTCTGGATTTAAGAGTCTCTTTTCCAAGATTAAAATGCTAAACATTCAACATTGGCCATGCTGTCGATCCAGCATGATTTCTGCCGCGCTCAAAACAACTGTTAACTTAGAACTGGGAAATCTGACTTCACTAAGTTCAAGACAACTGGGAACTCAGGGGGAAAAAACTAGCCCCCGACTGGGAAAATACATTTTGAACAGTCATCCAACTCTGAATTGTAAATCGGGAACTCTGGCCTCTTTCTTGAGATACGACCTGAAGATCACTGACGTCATCGTGATCCGAACTTGTTTTTGTTTTTTTGAGTTCTCAGTTGTCTTGAAAGCACCATAAATCCAGATAATTTTTTATTTATTTAACCTTTATTTAACCAGGCAAGTCAGTTAAGAACAAATTCTTATTTTCAATGATGGCCTAGGAACAGTGGGTTAACTGCCTGTTCAGGGGCAGAACGACAGATTTGTACCTTGTCAGAATACCAGACTTTGAGTCAGGACTGCCGCACCATCTTCCTGTTCAAGTGAGCACAGCACAACAAGGTGAGTCCAAAAATGTCTTGTATGCTGCTGCATAAATTATGTAATATGCCAGGGAGATATGTATACTGTAGCTAAGAAAGTAATACTAAGTGTATGTTGTGTAGTAAGCTGTTAGTAGCCCATGTGCCTCACCCTAATAATTTGGTCTATTTTCCCTGACTTAGTGGTGCACATGTAGCCTATAACCTGTTTTAGAGAAATGTAATCATTGAATATTGTAAGAGCTTTCATTGTCTGCTAATATGCCCCCTGTATTTATACGGTTCTGACTTGGTGTACAGGGAGAACACTGTAAGAACGGCCCATGTTCTGAATTCTGTCGCTGTACATTTCAAAAGTGCTGAACAAATAGTTATATTGACTACGTCAGTCCTAGCTCACTCATGAATGTCTTAATCAAAATTACGCATTTCCTATTATCTGCTTGTCGTCCCCTTATGCCATATTTTGTACATCTCAATTGTCACTAGAAACCACATTTGTTTCAGCAAGTCAGCCATTTCAGCTATATATTTTTTAAAGGCAGCAATTGAGGCTGAATGAACTGTTTAGCTGCCAGACAAGGCTCTGCTGATAGCCAGGTGTAGCAGTGGTAAGGTGTCGGGACTACTGTTGGGACTCTGCTATTCAGACAGCTTTATGTAGGCCCTAACAGTTTGTGGGTACTGTTTGTCGCCCTTATAGTGCAATTAATGTATTGTTTAGTGTTGTGTTGTGTTCTTTGCCCACCAAGATTTACATGCTAAAATTGCCACTGCACAAGATATAGTCCCGACACAAATCTGGGGTTGCTACCCAAGCCTGCTGGTCGTTCCTTCCATCGGTTCAGTTGCCAGGGACGCGGCCCAGTCTTTAAGTATTTTTGTTCTGTATCTATGGACGCGACCCAGTAGTTCCTCTACATGTTCTATTGCCATACTGGCTGGCAACGTTCTTATCACTTGCTCGCTAGCTAGCCAACTACAGCTAACGTACAGTCACATCAAATAGTCCAGACTGATTAACAGCAAAGTAGCTACATTTGTTTAAGCTGTTTTCGAGTGGCATTTATTTGGATACATCCATACCAATAAGCTAATGAGGCACGATTTCACCTGGCATTGAAAATGTGCTCTCCTCAGGACACCGTTGTACAGAGGAGCTAGCCAACAACACAACTAACACAATCACTTCAAACTGAAGCTGGAAAAACTGCAAACTAGCTGCACATTGTTTAGTTTGACAATTTTTCAATTGACATTCATTTGTAAATATCCATTAAAATGATGCCAGCTGATTCATGATTTCGACTGGATGGGAAACGCTACCTGCCTGCCTTTCTCATCCCGACTCCCGACTCTTTCACTACTATGGGAAAGATGGAGATCAAATTTAAATATTGTAACAATGTTGTTGTCGAAGAGACAGACAGCAAGGTTTATATAGATATTTTTAGATATAGATATTTTCTGTTGAAAACTAAATGTTAGTCTGAAACGAGATCATGTCTAGATGCTTTTTATAGTGGAGATTGAGTTTATAAAGTGCCTGGCTAGGCTGATGAGACAGTGGATTGCACAGTCAGATGGAACAGAGTAAATAGGAATTTTGAATTAGATTTAGCCGGTGGTAATTTGTGGAATAGAAACAGGAAAAATGTGGTTTTAACCCATCAGCATTCAGGATTAAAAAAGAAACATACAGGAACTCAAATCCTTCTGTTCACCTGATTTAGAATTCCTCACAATCAAATGTAGACCGCATTATCTACCAAGAGAATTCTCTACGATTATAATCACAGCCGTATATATTCCCCCCAAGCAGACACATCGATGACTCTGAACGAACTTTATTTAACTCTGCAAACTGGAAACCATTTATCCGGAGGCTGCATTCATTGTAGCTGGGGATTTTAACAAATCAAATCAAATCACAAGCATTTCGCTACACTCGCATTAACATCTGCTAACCATGTGTATGTGACAAATACAATTTGATTTGATTTGATTTGATTAGACCCACCCGTTGTATAACGTGTTGAACAAGTATTCCGTTGGACAAATATGTGAGAGGAGTACACTCTGCTGGTCATTTTTAATATTACGGGTTTAGAGTAAAAATGCTTTGTGGGTATTAAATACATCATTGATTGATATTATATGGAACTTGGTCTTCAATAATCCAATTACATTTTGATTGATTCAACTATTTGAAATGTCAATATTTATTCAACAGCAAATATGTTAGTGGGCTTTAGGGTGTCACTTTAATTTTCCACTGTAGAAATGATCAAATAAATCACAAATGATTAAATACAAATATCACATAAGCCTAGGCCATTATTAAGTATTTATATAACAAAATAAAGAATAGCCTTAAAACTTTAAGTGTTTTTCCTTAGAGTGAGTCTGATTGCATGGACTTTCATTCTCAAACTGCAGTAGGCCTAGCCCTATAACAATGCCATTAGCCCCGCCTCTACTCATATTGGGGCCCCTGCTCGCATAGTTCAGTACCGTTACATGTGCGTATCAGTGGACCGTCACGAGCCATCATGTCTAGACTGAGCCTGGCCTGCGCTATCGCCATTCTCGCAGTGCTTTTCTCGGGATCCTGCCTCGCTAGCCGCAAACTTCTAGTGTTCCTCATCGATGGTTTTCGATATGATTACATGGACGATCTGCAAAATTTGCCAGGGTTTAAAGAGATTATGGATAATGGGGTCAAAGTGGATTACATGACCCCCGACTTCCCCAGCCTTTCATACCCCAATTACTACTCACTAATGACAGGTGAGATGATTTTACCTTTGACTGACTGTGCCTCAAAGTTACAGCTATGAAAAAATATAGATTAGGCTACAAAAGGTTGACCATGATTGATCACCAAATCAGATTTTCAGATTTGTTATCTTGGACATACTGTGTTACTAAATGTTAAGTTCACAGGTGCAATCCATTTGAACCTTTATTGCTTGCCTGAACAAATAGGAAATAGTGACAGTGGAGTTTAAACTTTGATGTTTATGTACAAAGTTGTAAAGTAGCCATTTGTACTCTGTTGTGGCTACACTGAAATAACAATAATTGGTCAATCATTCTCATCAATATTGTTGCAGAATGACTCATTGGTAATGAATGATTTGATAACTTAGGTTGACAAATATTAACCCGACAATTACTGAAAGGAAACTTTACACCATGGAATGGAACGCAGATAACGTTTCATAAGTAGGCCATACTCTGAAATCCTTGTGTAGACATTGCTAGCAGCCTAATTCAGTGATGGATGTATAATACATCCATTGATGGACAGGAGCCTGGCACAGCTGTCCTGGGCCCTCAAGCAGTAGAACTCTGCCTCATCAGTAACAGAGCCCCACGCCCCTCTCCCTCCTGGCAACCACACTGTCTCTATTGTGCCATTTACATATGTTATGAGTGAAAACGAGGGACAACCAGAGCCATGTATCTAGAGAGTTGGGCCAATGAGGTTGTTAGCGTCCCATTAACATTACATGGGAAATATTTAAACAATGCTATGTCACAGAATGTCAGTTGAAGTCAGAAGTTTACATACACCTTAGCCAAATACATTTAAACTCAGTTTTTCACAATTCCTGACATTTAATCCTAGTAAAAATTTCCTGTCTTAGGTCAGTTAGGATCACCACTTTATATTTTAAGAATGTGAAATGTCAGAATAATAGTAGAGTGATTTATTTCAGCTTTTATTTCTTCCCATCACATTCTCAGTGGGTCAGAAGTTTACTTACACTCAATTAGTATTTAGTAGCATTGTCTTTTAAATTATTTAACTTGGGTCAAACGTTTCAGGTAGCCTTCCACAAGCTTCCCACAATAAGCTGGGTGAATTTTGGCCCATTTCTCCTGACAGAGCTGGTGTAACTGAGTCAGGTTTGTAGGCCTCCTTGCTCACACACACTTTTTCAGTTCTGCCCACACATTTTCTATAGGATTCAGGTCAGAGCTTTGTGATGGCCACTCCAATACCTTGACATTGTCCTTTTTTGCCACAACTTTGGAAGTATGCTTGGGGTCATTGTCCATTTGGAAGACCCATTTGCGACCAAGCTTTAACTTCCTGACTGATGTCTTGAGATGTTGCTTCAATATATCCACAATTTTCCTACCTCATGATGCCATCTATTTTGTGAAGTGCACCAGTCCCTCCTGCAGCAAAGCACCCCCACAACATGATGCTGCCACCCCCGTGCTTCAAGGTTGGTATGGTGTTTTTTGGCTTGCAAGCCTCCCCCTTTTTCCTCTAAACATAACGATGGTCATTATGGCCAAACAGTTGTATTTTGTTTCATCAGACCAGAGGACATTTCTCCAAAAAGCACAATCTTTGTCCCAATGTGCAGTTGCAAACCGTTGTCTCGCTTTTTCTTATGGCAGTTTTGGAGCAGTGGCTTCTTCCTTGCTGAGCGGTCTTTCAGGTTATGTCGATAAAGGACTCGTTTTACTATGGATATTGATACTTTTGTACCGGTTTCCTACAGCATCTTCACAAGGTCCTTTGCTGTTGTGCTGGAATATATTTGCACTTTTCGCACCAAAGTACATTCATCTCTAGGAGACAGAACGCGTCTCCTTCCTGAGCGGTATGGTCCCATGGTGTTTATACTTGTGTGCTATTGTTTGTACAGATGAACACGGTATCTTCAGGCATTTGGAAATTGCTCCCACGGATGAACCAGACTTGCACCAATTGTTTTTCTGAGGTTTTGGCTGATTTATTTTGGTTTTCCCATGATGCCAAGCAAAGAGGCACTGAGTTTGAAGGTAGGCCTTGAACTACATCCACAGGTACACCTCCAATTGACTCAAATGATGTCAATTAGCCAATCAGAAGCTTCTAAAGCCATGGCATCATTTTCTGGAATTTTCCAAGCTGCTTAAAGGCACAGTCAACTTAGTGTATGTAAACTTCTGACACACTGGAATTGTGATGCAGGGAATTATAAGTGAAATAATCTGTCTGTAAACAATTGTTGGAAAAATGACTTGTGTCATGCACAAAGTAGATGTCCTAACGACTTGTCAAAACTATAGTTGTTAACAAGAAATTTGTAGAGTGGTTGAAAAACAACTTTTAATGACTCCAACCTAAGTGTATGTAAACTTCTGACTTCAACTGTATATATTTAAAGTTAGGCCTACTTTTTGAATTTTGAATATTGTTCTAATTCTAGACATTCCGTGACATAGCATTGTTTAAATATTCCCCATGTAATGTTAATGGGGTGCTAACATGGCTGCCATAGAATGTTGTTGTGTCATGTGAACACATCATAATGCAGAAACCCCATTGGCCCAACTCTCTAGATACATGGCTCTGGTTGTCCCTTGTTCTCACTCATTTTAAATTTTTTAATTTCACCAGGTAGGCAAGTTGAGAACAAGTTCTCATTTACAATTGCGACCTGGCCAAGATGAAGCAAAGCAGTTCGACACATACAACAATACCGAGTTACACATGGAGTAAAACAAACATACAGTCAATAATACAGTAGAAAAATACGTCTATATACAATGTGAGCAAATGAGGTGAGATAAGGGAGGTAAAGGCAATAAATAGGACATGGTGGCGAAGTAAATACAATATAGCAAGTAAAACACTGGAATAACATATGTAAGTGGCACAATAGAGACAGTGTGGTTGCCAGGAGGGAGAGGGGCGTTTACAGGTACAATACTCATTTACAACAATTTTGAACGGTAGTGTACTTAACACACTGCTTTACATCTAATCAGTTCTCTCATATACCTAACAACATACACTGCTTTGCACCTGAACAGTTCTCTCATATACCTAACAACATACACTGCTTTGCATCTGAACAGTTCTCTCAGCCAAACACTGGACCTCTTCAGAGTCCTGGCAGTGAACGACACCATCAATGGCAGTGTAGTAGTGACATAACAACAGATGTAGGTAGTACTTCAGTGATAACAGCCCTGGGCTGTATGGCTCCTCAGTCAGCGGCTGTATGCTATCTCCACTCCAGGCTGAACCCCTGGCAGAGAGAGTGCAGAGGGAAGAACAGTAAAGCCCGAAAGACAACAGATTCTGTCAAATCCCTCCCAATCACCGGATCACGTTGTGGATGATTTGCTGATGTAAGTTGTTTTGGTAGAGCACATTCCCCTCAACAAAGCCTCGGCTTAGGCTGCTACCATCATTTTGTGCACGTGCATTAACAACGTAACCAAAACAGAGCTGACAAAGGCCATCTGACACAGGGCCCTCCAGTCCCCCCGTGGTATCTGACACAGGGCCCTCCAGTCCCCCCGTGGTATCTGACACAGGGCCCTCCAGTCACCCCGTGCATCTGACACAGGGCCCTCCCGTCACCCCGGGCATCTGACACAGGGCCCTCCCGTCACAGGGCCCCGGGCATCTGACACAGGGCCCTCCCGTCACCCCGGGCATCTGACACAGGGCCCTCCCGTCACCCCTCGGCATCTGACACAGGGCCCTCCCGTCACCCCGGGCATCTGACACAGGGCCCTCCCGTCACCCCGGGCATCTGACACAGGGCCCTCCCGTCACCCCGGGCCTGACACAGGGCCCTCCCGTCACCCGGGCATCTGACACAGGGCCCTCCCGGGCATCTGGGCATCACAGGGCCCTCCCGTCACCCCGGGCATCTGACACAGGGCCCTCCCGTCACCCCGGGCATCTGACACAGGGCCCTCCCGTCACCCCGGGCATCTGACACAGGGCCCTCCCGTCACCCCGGGCATCTGACACAGGGCCCTCCCGTCACCCCGGGCATCTGACACAGGGCCCTCCCGTCAGGGCCCCCCGGGCATCTGACACAGGGCCCTCCCGTCACCCCGGGCATCTGACACAGGGCCCTCCCGTCACCCCGGGCATCTGACACAGGGCCCTCCCGTCACCCCGGGCATCTGACACAGGGCCCTCCCGTCACCCCGGGCATCTGACACAGGGCCCTCCCGTCACCCCGGGCATCTGACACAGGGCCCTCCCGTCACCCCGGGCATCTGACACAGGGCCCTCCCGTCACCCCGGGCATCTGACACAGGGCCCTCACCCCGGGCATCTCAGGGCCCCCCGGGCATCTGACACAGGGCCCTCCCGTCACCCCGGGCATCTGACACAGGGCCCTCCCGTCACCCCGGGCATCTGACACAGGGCGCTCTAGTCACGCCGGGCTAGACGGCAACCATGCAGACGGAGCTATTTTAAAGCTGATGGAGCTTTTCAGAGACTGGTTTATTTGGAGGGGGTCAGGGAAGGGGGCTTATTCAGAAGAGCCAAGTGCTGCAGCTCTACCTGTGAGTTTACTGTACAGACTGCAGGGTTTCTACACATAGAAAGAGGAGAGAGTACTTCTTACTGTCCTGCTGTATATTATAAAATATATTCTCTGGTACTTTTGTATTCATTGTAGTTCTAAAAGTTGTGCTCACAAGCCAAAAGGGTCCCCGAAAATTGCGTACTACGTCACATGTGCAGATATGTGTGCCACGTCATTGCTCTCTTTCTCTCGCTCTGCTGTGTGTGCATCTTGCTTGCTGTCACTCAAATGGCGAGGAACCAGTAGTGGTGCGTGGGTAACATCACTGGGGTAGCCAAGCCAGGAAAAAATGCCATATTAAAACCTTTTGTGTTGTCACAATTGCATTGTTTGCTCTATAACCTGTTAGTTAATATGCCTTGACACCGTGATATATAGGCCAAGACAAGAAAAAGACACAGTGGCAGAATAAATTCAACCACATCTTTGATTCATCACAAAAACGGAGAGCAACATCTGTCTGGTGAAGTCCACAAAGCATATTGCATGTAACAAACAGTTACATGACCTACAGTATTGTCAAGCAAGGTAATGTTTCCAACATTTTCGGACTACTAAACAACTATTGATTTGGAAACACAGGGAGTTACAGCATGTCGCAAAGAAAGCAGGAACTATCTCCACTATTCCTTCAACATTTCAACATAATCTAATCTCCTATGATGATTTATGTCTGTGCGTTTGTGGGTGTGTGCAGGCGTGCAAGTAGAAAAAACATGTTGACTCACCCTACTTGTAGAGAAACGTGAAATCCATCCTCTCTTTCATGTTGCCGAAACGTACCATGACTCAAACATTAGTTTTTGTTGTCCTAGCTAAAATGCTTGCTCGCTAGCCTAACTTCTATTCATGGGCAACAATGCACTGGGCCAGCTAGTTAACATTAGCCTACTACTTCTAGCTACATATGTAACTTCCATCCTCTCAGGCTAGGGGCACTACAATGTATGAATTTATGGTTGGATCAGAATCCCCATTGTGATCCTTGACTAGTAGCCTACACAGGGATTTGGACTTGTGGTTTTACTTAATTTATCTCCATCCATGGTTAATTTAGGAAAGGGCCATTTTAGCTAGCTAACCACTGGAGGACAACGACACAAGGAGATGCAACAATAAAGAATGTCTGTCAATGACATTTGGCTTTTGATGTGATTGGTGAGAAGCCAAATTCTAACTGACTTCCTTTTGACACTTTTTTGGGGAGTGCTAGGACCATTCACAGTTGAGCTCACTCAATTTAGCTCAACACTGATTGGCTATTATTTGAAAAATGTATTAATTTAAAGAGAGTCCAAATGCTTGCTGGCTTCCCTTGCATGCAATGCTACGGGTAGCATTAATGTCATACTTTTTTTGACCAGACAGCATCAGTTAGATGGGCTACACATATTGAGACAGAGTGGCGCTGTTTCACTTGCTCGGATTCTTTCTCCGGTGAGATACATTCAGCCTCTTGCAAATTGAAGGAAAAGTATGAAACACAGAGAGATGAAAGATACATTTAAAAACATTTTTGTATTTAGTTCTTGGTTCATGTTTTGGGGACGCCTGGCATCCCTTGGCATCCATGAATACATGACACTGGTTGGAACTCAAATTGCTAGGAGGCTGGTCCACCTGGGGGGAAATGGCGCCAGCAATTAGTTGCTTTCAAACTAGGGATTTCATGCCTAATTGGGGTTAGACAGTAATTCTGCTCATAGATTATGCATGTACGAACTACACATTGACACATCCAGTCCAAAGAGGATGTGTCAATGTGTAGTTTGTACATGCATAATCTATTTCCCCTGAAAAGCTACAGTAAATAACTTTAATAATGGTAAAATATGTTCATTCTAGCATCTCTGTACAGTAAATAGGTAGCCTTATAAAGGTCCTTTACTGGCCCCCATTCACCCTCTCAGTGCTATTTCAACTGAACCTCAGATGTCCATAGAGACTATTGCAGGCAGCTAACAAAACACAGCTGCAGTTTTTGTTTTTCTCAAAGGAAAAACTCTAGGCTGAGCTACCAAAATGATTCAGAGCATTTATTTGAGTCATTTCTGAATGTCGTAACTCTAACCAGCTGTGGCTCCAAAATACCCGAGATTAGCTACATTCCTGGCATCACTTTAATAAGGAACAACATCGTTGCATGAGTGCCTCTACAAACAGCAGTGGCAGTACTGAACGGTTGTTCAAATAAAAGATGTGTCCTTGCTCAACGTGTTGTCGTGTATGAGTTGTGACTGTAGTTGTGTTAGTGCTGTGACTAGTTGTTAGTGCTGTGGCTGTAGTTGTGTTAGTGTTGTGACTGTAGTTGTGTTAGTGTTGTGACTGTAGTTGTGTTATGAGTTGTGACTAGTTGTGACTGTGACTGTAGTTGTGTTATGAGTTGTGACTGTAGTTGTGTTTTATGTTAATTGTTCTGTTTGTGTTGTGAGTTGTGATGCTGGGTAGTGTGAGCTTGCTAGGGGAAGGGAGGAGGAGACACTGCCTGTGTGTGTGGATGACCTTGAGTCTGTGTGTGTTTTGTAAGGGTGGGGGAGAAAGCACTCGCTCACTGTCTCAACTGAATTGAACCTAGAGAACTTAGCAGTAAAACAACTGTAACGAATGAAGACGTCAGCGCTCAGAGATACTTATTTGTTGTTTAATTGCATCATATCAGTTCTAGGCATGGTCTGTTTCAGCCAGATAACCTACACTCTTAGAAAAAAGGTGCTACTAGAACCTTAAATGGTTCTTCTGCTGTCCGCATAGGAGAACCCTTTGAATAACCCTTTTTGGTTGCAGGTAGAATCCTTTTGGGTTCCAGGTAGAACCCTTTCTACAGAGGGTTTTACATTAATCCCAAAAGGGTTCTTCTACCTGGAACCAAAAAGGGTTCTCCTATGGGGACAACCGAATAACCATTTTGGAACCTTTTTTTCTAAGCGTGTAGGCTCTGTGACCAAAAAGCATCCGGCTGACTGCCGTTACACAATACATCATATTTTGTGAATGCTGGCTGTGTTTAAAGCACTGGGGGGTTAGCTTGCAAACTTAACATGACCCAATATCCCATAACAAATACAGAACAGTAAAATTACAGGTCAACAGGTTGTTTAATGAAAAGAACTGAAGTATTCAGTATTCATGTCCGGGATCATGGATACCAACTTAGTTAACATCTAAATTATGGTTTAGAACTGAAACACAGCTGTAGACAACAGTTTTCAGTCACAGGAACCCTTTTGGTTCGAGTTGGATAAAAATAAGTAACTGGGCCAGAAATACTCCAATGTCCTTATAAAGCTGGCACACATCAAACTCACTACCCTCACTTCCCTTGAGTCTTTGCCCATAAAAAGTCTTATCTATGTTCATATCTAACTTCTGAAATAAAAAAGCAATTTCTGGGTTTTCAGGCCGGTACTGTGAAGTGCACCAAATGACAGGGAATTACATGTGGGATCAGGGCTCTCTCAAGGAATTCCTAATCGGCATCAACCCAGACAGTCGGCTGCCAATGTGGTGGGACGGGTCTGAGCCCATCTGGGTAACCATGCAGAAACTCGGGAAGAAAGTCTTCATGTACTATTGGCCCGGTAAGGACAATTCTGGCAAGACGAAAGAAAGACATTAAGGCCCCCAGTGGTATTACATGGTTTTGGATATAATTATAGTTATTCAAGTATTTTAAATGTTTTGTCTACCAGTCATATACAGAACACAGGAATCAGATGCTGGATATTCTGGAATCAAATGAAATGCTTTCCATTGATGTTCATTCCAATTGGATCATTAAGATGAACTCAAACGTGAACATTCTAGAAGCACAGTGAGCAGTGATGTGACACCTGTATTCTACTGTCATGTTATCAGGTTGTGAGGTGGAGATTCTGGGTGTGAGACCTTCGTTCTGTGAGGAATACGTCTACAATCCCACAGAGAGAAATCTGACAGATTCTATTGAAAGAGCTCTCGATGGTTTACGGTAAGAAATGGAGGTATTTTGGCATCAGCCAGGTTTGGAATGTAATGCCATTCTGTTGTTATAACAACAAGCATGTGCTTACTTCATCAGTAGTGGCAGAGCAGACATGGCTGCTGTGTACTATGAGAAGATTGACGTAGAGGGGCATCACTATGGCCCCATGTCTTCTCAGGTGAAGACTGCTGTTCAGAGGCTGGACATCGCCTTCCAGGTGCTAAACCAAAAAATTAAGGTTAGGCCCTATATTGTTTTCCAAACATTGAAAAGAGACTAAAAATGAACAACTCAATCCAGCAAAAATGTTTCCATTCTACAATGATTTGTACAAAGTAACAGACATAGCCTACTGATTGTGGTGAGAATGTTGAGCGGACATTGTGACCAGATGGCCTTGGTCGAAAGTAGTGCACTATATAGGGAATAGGGAGCCATTTGGGACACGGCCTTTGATCTGAACAGGTCACCACCACCCTGCTGTATTTCAGGAGAAGGACCTGCGTGACGAGCTGAACGTCATCATGTTCTCCGACCATGGGATGACAGAGATCAAGTGGATGGAGAAAGTCATTGAGCTTGTGACGTACATAAACATGTCTGACGTTGTCAAGATGATGGACCGGGGGCCTGTCGTCAGTCTGTGGCCAAAACAAGCTAAATATGAGGAGGTAAATTGATTTCCATTTCTGTCATACATACAGGCCAATTGTCTTTCAACCCAGCCAAGACACTGGAAAAAACACGCATCCTTGATTTCTCCTCTCTGCCAGAGTAAACAGAAACAAACATGTCATGTTGGCACATTTAGTCACTTGAATACTCTTCTCTGTCAAAAATCAAACATTTCCAAAAACGTTTGCGTCGTAACAATGTATATGAAAGGCCTCAGTCAAGCCAGCCATAACTTCTGTATCCAAATGTACAGGCGAAGGTCCCATATGTCATTACCATGGGGTTACTTACTGCGCTGTAGAGTGGTATGCAATTTGCAGCTACACCTCTCCCTGAGCAAAGCAGGGAGGAAAAACATGAATAAAATGTGTAGTGAATCTGAGTTGTGTTGATGGCAGGTCTACAGAGCACTGAGCAGTGTACGGAACATGAATGTCTACAGGAGGAATCAGGTCCCTGATCGCTTCCATTACAAGGGGGGGAAGTTTGTCTCCAGTCTGACCCTGGTGGCTGACCCTGGCTGGTTCATAACAGAGGTAAGGCTTTGACACATCACATCTCAGTGATGATATACCTAGTTTACATTACAAATGGCATCCTATTCCCTATATAGTGCACTACTTTTGACTATAGCTCTATGGACCCTGGACAAAAGTAGTGCACTATATAGGGAATAGAGTGTAATTTGGGACAATTCCTTAGCGTGCTATTATGTACAGCAAATGAGCAACACTGGAACAAGTAGGCTAACCTTCATTCCACTGTCTTTTAACCCATTACGTACTGACATGGCTGCCTCTGTTTTCAGAGCAAGTCCAAACTGCCTTTCTGGCAGAACAGCAGTTCACCAGAGCCGCAGGGATGGCAGCATGGTTGGCACGGCTACGACAACGAGTTTGTGGACATGCGGGGCTTCTTCTTAGCACAGGGACCAGGTAACAACTGTCTGACCAGTAGGCCTTTACAGACATAGAATTATACTGAACAAAAATATAAATGCAACATTTACAAAGATATTATGGAGTTGCATAGAAGGCAATCAGTCAATTGAAATAAATTCATTAGGCCCTAATCTTCCTCAGACGATCCCGCAGGTGAAGAAGCCGGATGTGGAGGTCCTGGGCTGGCATGGTTACATGTGGTCTGCGGTTGTGAGGCTGGTTGGATGTGCTGCCAAATTCTCTAAAATGACGTCTAATGGTCGAGAAATTAACATTAAATTCTCTGGCAACAGTTCTGTTGGACATTCCTGCAGTCACAGCCAAACTTGAGACATTTGTGGCATTGTGTTGTGTGACAAAACTGCACATTTTAGTGGCCTTTTATTGTGCCCAGCACAAGGTGTACCTGTGTAATGATCATGCTGTTTAATCAGCTTCTTGATATGACACACCTGTCAGGTGGATGGATTGTCTTGGCAAAGTAGAAATGCTCACTAACAGGGATGTAAACACATTTGTGCACAAAATTTGAGAGAAATAAGCTTTTTGAGCATATGGAACATTTCTTAGATCTTTTATTTCAGCTCATGAAAAATGGGACCAACACTTTACATGTTGCATTTATATTTTTGTTCAGTGTGTGTGTGTATATATAGATATAGGATCCCAATGTACTGTACATGGTAAACACAGTGCCTGTGTACTAAATCATCACTCTCATAGTGATCATTAACATGATCTGAGCTGTGCTGCTTATAACTTTTTATTGAACTTCAATATTCTAATCAGTGTTGTTATGACTCTTATCATTATCATGAGTCAAACACCTCAAATAACACTGATGTACTTTGGAAGTGACCCAGAAAATAATTTCTACTCTGCTGTACTGTCTTTGCCATGATAAAATCCACAGGTATAATAATCAACAAATTGTCTTACCTACAGATTTCAAGAGGAATGTGCGTGCGGCCCCTATCAGAGCAGTGGATGTGTACAACCTGATGTGTAGGACTCTGGGGATTCTGCCTCTGCCCAACAACGGTTCCTGGTCCCGGGTGGAGTACCTTCTCAGTAGCTCTGTGGGCCTGGCCTGGCCTAGTCCTCTCTGGGCTCTGGGTCTACTAGCCCTGGTGCTGTCTCTACAGGCTTAGAACCAGAGAGATTCCCTCATTCACTAGAGTGGGTGATGTCATATACCCACATAGCTCTACAATGGCAGGCAGAGTCATGGATCCTATTAAATGATTATTTTGTGTTTTCATTCCTAATTCTATGGGCAGAGCCATGTAGTTGAGTCCTAGACATTCTGCTACATAACAGGATGTTACAATGCTCCCCATGTAATGTTAATGGGGAGCTAACATGGCTGCAATAGAATGTTGCGGTGTCATGTAAATGCAGAAATCTCAATGGCCCAACTCTATAAATACATGGTTCTGATGGCAGCAATCTACCCTATCATGGCACCTGAGCCAACACAGGTTTCCAAACCATTTCCTATTCTAAACATGACAGTGAAAAGTACAAAACACATTGATCACACAGGTTTTATATCTAAATATGGGTTGACAGTGCCTTCAGTTTATATAACATGACCAAAAACTCTCTTAGCAAACCAAAACATTTTATAAGTAATCTGGACCAACCTTAGTTCACAATCATCTCTATCGTGATTTGCTGCTGCTAAAGGAGCTAACATGAGCGCCGTAAATTCCTTACAGCATCAATGTCCTCTTCATCATTGTATCTGTGAAGGAGGGTTGGATGAAAGAATGACGTCTTTTTTATAATTGTTTGAATATGAGGTTTAGAAGAACTCTCTGCATTGTTCTATACTGTAATGAAGTAAATGTCGTTTTTTTACTTATTGTCACCTTTGTTTTTTTGCTGCAAATCTTCAGACTTCCATGGAAAAGCTCTGTGGTGTTTCTACTAATTCGATTGATCAATAAAACCTTGAAAAAAAACCTGATTTTTGTCTGCTGGACTGTACAACATGCAGTTGTAAGCAGTCATTTTGAAGTAGCAAGTTGACTTTGACAAGGTAAAAGATAAGACTTCCAGAAGCCAGTCAAAGTAAATGTTCTAATACTTTGGGGTTCAAGTCTTGTGAAAATGCAGAAGGACTGGTAAAAAGCCTAGGCCAATAGCATGGTGGTAGAGCATGGCTTTAAAAGGCACGGTTCAAAGGTCTCAACATGAAATGGTCATTCTCAATTACCTATACATGCATCATTACAGACGTTGGTTGATAGGAAACAGACAACTTTCAATTGAACAATGAGAATGGTGAGACATCTGCTACTTTGGGTACACAGAGTGAAATTCAGCAGCCTAGCAAGTTCAAGATTGGATTGTCAGTTTTTTATTTTTTTATTTTATTTATTTTATTTAACTAGGCAAGTCAGTTAAGAACAAATTCTTATTTTCAATGATGGCCTAGGAACAGTGGGTTAACTGCCTGTACAGGGGCAGAACGACAGATTTGTACCTTGTCAGCTCGGGGATTTGAACTTGCAACCTTCCGGTTACTAGTCCAACGCTCTAACCACTAGGCTACCCTGCCTAGAATTCTGATACATTGATGGAAAAAACGTGTAGAACTTTACTTAAGAACATCTTAAGTTAGGTGTAATCAGGCTAATCATACGATTAAGCCAAAATATGTTAGGATGTGGTTGATCTTGGTCGGCCCTCAAACGTATCACTGGGTTATGTTACAATCTGTGAGCACTAATTCAATTATTCACTCTCTACTCTTAGTAAACCCAATATGTAGTGATTATATTATTTTCAAGCCCCAGAGATGTATTTTCCTGGCAGCGTAACAAAATACTGGAGTGACACAAAACAATGATAAAGAGACAAAATGCTATAAATAAAAAAACATAATTTGGAAGTTGTCAAAACCTGTCCAAAAGCAATA